>NC_081169.1:9703936-9851436 GCF_012432095.1 Onychostoma macrolepis
TGTTGCTTTTGTATATAAATTAAGCTACAAATGTGTCTGGCAATATACTGTATATATATATATATATATATATATTATTATTATTTTGAGTAAAAGCCATTTCATTTTCATTCATCCTGCAGTGCGTTTTACTTTATGTGCAGGTGTTGTTAATCTGAGATGCTTTCAGTGACTCATTGGTGTTAATCTTGGCTGATTAACCATTACACCTTGACTTAATAAGAAGTAAAAGGAAAAGTTTTGTGCATCAGGTTGTTCACTTCTCATTGAAACCACAGCCATTTTGCAACTTGCAGCAACCGGAAATTTATTTTTCTCATTTGGAGTTGCCATTTCCAAGAACATTTTTGGTTATGTGCCTAGTGCACATATAAATTCTGATTAGTTAATCAGTACATTGTCTGAGCCACACTTTCAGTAGATTGATATTTTCACATCTGTCATGAAAAATATAATTAACATCTAGATTAATCTAGAAAGGACTTTTAAAACATCACTACATTGTGCACCATGCCAACATCTGCATCAACAAAAATCAACAGCAAAAACATCTAGCCAAGTTTAACCACATCATAGCTATGAGTGCTCAAATTTGACAAACCTAAAGGTCAATGGTTTCCACTCTTTTACATGCACTGTAAATCTGTCATGCAAACTGACAACAGCTGTATGCTTGACTATTATGACATAACATTTCAAAGGTGAGCTAGTGAAAATTCAATTACAAATATTAATAATTACATTTTTATTTTACAATAATTACATTAACTAAATGTAATTCTTGACATCAATCATTTGATTTCTGTGAGTGAAGATGTCATTCCTGATGTCAAGAATTCACATTTTAAGTGAAAATTGAATCATAAAAAAAAATAAAAATCATATCTTGGGAATGATTAAATGTCAAAAGAGCTTAGTTTAGACTAGAGCTTTAATAATGCTTATGAAACTTGGTAAGACTTTATTGCAGTGTCCTTGAAACACAAGTTACATGTACTTACAATAATAGTAATCGTAAATTATCCATAATTATACGCAATAACCCCGCATGTACATGCACAGTACTATATACTTGTTATAATAATTACAATAACTGGGTAATAACTAGGTAATAACCCTGAACCTACACCTAAACCTACCCCTAACCCATGTAGGTACCTTATTAGCAGGAAGCACATATGCTAATATAAAGTGTAACTCTTAACCCTTACTAGTAAACACGTTGTTAGTATTACTCAGTACTTAAACACACTAGTGCATAATTACACTGTAACAAGGACAGTGGGAAATAAAGTGTATAAATTTTACCATGATTTTACTCAAGCAACACTAAATGTAGCCACTAGGATATGTTGTAATATTGTAAATTCCTGTACTACACAATCTGTTAAGGAACCATCCATAGTTGCGTTTGTGGTGGTTGCAAAAGGTCTGACTATTAAGTTAAAGTATGGTAAATTATTCAAGAACTAGTTAATTTCCCACCTACTGTATTTACATCAGGGTTGTGCACCATTTTTCAACTGAATTAGAATTCAAATAAACTCAAATTCAATTGAGTTTGATCTTTGAAAGGGCAAACATGATCTAGAATTACAATTACATGCAGAACTGAAAATCAATGATTGTTTTATGAACTATGGAATTTTCTGATGCAGATATTTATTAGTGCATTTCTGTCTTTGTGCACACAGATTATGATGAATGCAACACAGAACACAAGCAACTCATCATGTGTGATCATGACCCAGCCAGCAGGTCACCTGCTGATGTCCATCTACATCATCGCCTTCATCTTGGGGCTGCTGTTCAACTTGATCACCATCGGGCCCATAATTCAGCAGATCTGCAGAAGGAACGTTATAGGGATCTACCTGCTCAGTTTGTCCTTCTCGGATCTCCTGTACATCCTCACCATGCCTCTGTGGGTCTATTATTTTAACAACAACCACAAATGGAACCTCGGACAAGGACTATGTAGTCTGGCTGGTTTCTTTTATTACTCCAACCTGTACATCAGCATCTTTCTCCTCTGCTGTATCTCCATCGATCGCTGCCTGGCCATCACCTTCCCGCTGCGAGTCCAAGTCTTCCGCCGCCAGCGCTATGCCTGGATCATCTGTGGGCTGGTCTACATTTTTGTCATGGCCTTGCACTGTTTGGTGCTGTATCTGGACAAGTTATCGGATCCACTGGATGACACTGAGCAAACGTGCTACGAGACCTTCCCCATGACGGAACGCATTGCGATGTTCAACCTGATACGGGTCGGAATTGGTTTCCTCTTGCCTCTGGTGGTGATCACCGTCTGCTACTGGTTGATCCCAACCAAGGTGCAGCAAAGCAGAGGGGTGGACGATCAAGGCAAGCGCAAAGTGAAGCTTCTGTCTATGGGGGTCATTGGCATTTTCTCTTTCTGCTTTGCACCATACCATATCCTCCTGATGGTGAGGTCCATCGCCTTCTTTTATTTGGGAGAAAACCAAACCTGCCGTTTTGAACAAGCGATGTATTTGCCCTTCACTTGCTCCCTCGCGCTATCCAGCCTGAACAGCATGGTGGACCCAGTGCTCTATGTTTTGGCCAGTAATGGAGTAAGGGAGGATATGAGGTTATTCTGTTGGAAAAAGAAGCAGAGACAGGTGACAGGAAGCCCTCTTGTTGATTCCAAATGGAAGACAAGAGTGACCAACTTGGGTTAAAGCCAACCTTAGGTCTTTGAAAACAGACTTGCGTTTGATAACGTACACACTGTTTTTGAACCCATTCAGGAATTTCGCAAATCAGTGACCAGCACAAACTCGCCCAAATTGTTTGCGTTGACAGCATGGGCACAATCTTGTGGATGGGTCCATGTTGTTAAGTTGTGGAGGGTCCAGCAGACTTTACAATCTGGCGTGCTCCAGCACTGTGATCCAGACACCTGAACTAACTTTTTGACAAATAACTACCATTGTGAATGCAAACCTCTTGCTTTTCTGCAGGTGATAATAGGCAAATTGGACCAAGTTTTGTGAGTAAAGCGTATCTACTGTATAATAAGCTTAATTTACATAGAAAACAATGACTTGTACTGACAATACTGATGCTGCAGCACTTTTTAGTGCATATAGAGCCTAGTTAAACTGGATTGTGGCTGTTTGTGATGCTGTTTTTGTGCCAACATACTGTGTATTACAAAAGGGATTGTTTAGTGAATTAGCCACTGTATGACAGTGTCTAGTCAAGCCCAATTCATTTGTCCAAGTCAGGACAGAGACCAGAAGAGGGTCAAATCCAAGTCAAGGACAAGTTCACATGCTCCTGAGCTCATGACCAAGACCATGAAAATATGCTTTTAGTCTGAGTGTAAGACCATATTTTTATGGTTTTGCCCTTGTTTCTCGAATCTGAGTCCAAGACCATATTTTTGGTCTTGGTCTTTGAATCTGAGTTTAAGAACATATATATTTTCATGGGTATGTTCTTGTTCTTCAAGTTCAAGATCATAATTTCATGGTTTTGGTCTTGGTCTTTGAATCTGAGTCCAATACTATGTTTTTATGGTGTTGGTATTGGTCATGGTCCTCAGGTACGAATCCAAGACCATATTTTAAGGTTTTGGTCTTGTCCAAGTCCAGTATCATATTGGTTGTGGTCTTGATCCTATAGACCAAGAACACATTTTCATGGTTTTTGCCTTGTTTCTTGAATCCAAGTCCAAAACTATGTAGTCTAAGAACATATTTCCATCTTGGTCCTAGAGTCCAAGTCCAAGATCATTTATTCATGGGCTTGATCTTAGTCCTCGAGTCTAGTTTTAGTCTTGCCATGGACTCAGGAGCATGTGGACAGATTCAATCCTCTTCTGGTCTTTCTCCTAACTCGAATTTGGTCTTGACTACAACACGGATATGTGCAGGCTTCTGTACTCAGACTCCATTATGCCCACTTGTGTGAAAAAAAAAGAAGAATTATAACTTGTTTTATCTGAGCTGTGATATATTTATCTGTGTCTTTATGAACATCAAGAGGATGTTTACAAATTATGGATTTGCAGCGTGACAGGACCTGTATTCCTGTCTTTGAAGAACCCTTGAATCACTTGAACTTTCTTTGTGAGAGCTGTACTCGGCCCAAGTGTTGTTATTGTGGGATAAAGCCTTGCTTGTTTGTCCTTGTTTAATTCACAGACGACTCCCTGTAATTTACCGTTAAACCAGATTTAGCCGTTAAAGATTTAATCTGGATGTTAAACAACAGCTTGTTGCAATGTAAGCAATTTCAATGCACAGCATGTTGCTGCTCTCTACATTTCCTCTCATGTAACTTTATTGCAAAAGAAACAGTGCATTATGAAATAAAATACATTTTCTGATTCTGACTGTTATGCCACATTTAGGGAAGTGATGCTTCCGTTACAGCTCTTTAAACGGAGGTAAAATGATTAGTGTTTTATTCAAGAGGAGGGAACATCTACTGTCAGTGTAATCATGCTGCTTTCTGAACAGAGAGCGACCCATATGACACCAGCGAGTGTTCTTGAGGGCTGATGAGGAGGCACGTTTGCGTAGCATTTCTAACCGGTATCGCCCACAATACACTTTGTTCAGCTTTGTTCACCCACCTTCCTCTAGAATGATTGCCTCTATAGATGAGTGGCTCTCATGTGACTGCAGTCTTCTGTAAGTCTGTCAGTGAGAGTGGCCTTCTGCTCTACTGTAAAATGCCACAGACCATCTGAATAGAGTGATTTTGGAGTGTGAGCGAAGCAATGAATTGCAGCTTTGAGTACCTGATCTGCAGTCTGAATGGTTTAAATGACTGCTCGCTTTCACCTATCGCACCAGACGCTGTGCCATTCAGGGAAGATGAAAATGGGATGCCATATAGTGTTAGAACTTACTTGTTTGTGCTATCATCCGTCTATACAGGCCAGCACATTTATGCGAGGTTCACTTAAGGAAAGAAAGCCACATTCTTTCATCATAATAACCGTATTGCATCGCAACAGAAGTAATGCGAGCTATTCTGCATTACACAATGAAGCTACCAATGAGGTCTCGCCGCAACAGGAAGTCTGGAGGGATTTCGATGAGAACAGCACAGAACACTGTGTCTGCTTTCCTCTGCTCAAGCAATTGATTTGCACCTTCCTGAATGCAGACAACAGATGGAGGTGAGAGAGCTTGTTCATGTAGGAGGCACAACCTGGCATTGCATCAAAATGCAGATAATTGATTTTGTGTAACTAAGTACCTAAGTAGTGCATCTCACGAAAATATGTCCAGGTCACGTTTCACACCAAAATCGATGAAGAAAAGGTCCTTGTATGAATGCACTATTGTTAAAAGTTTATTGTTAATTGCTGCTGTTTCTGATTTGAGAAAATCATAATGAATAGACAGTTCAAAAGAACAGTATTTATTTAAAAATGAAATCTTTTGTTACCTTATAAATGGCATAATAAATATATATATATATATATATATATATATATATATATATATATATATATATATATATATATATATGAAATGTATTTGAAAGGTAATCTCAATTCCTATACTGTAAGAATCTCATTAGAATGGTTCCAAATTATGATAGAAATTCTAATTTGAACAATTTTCTTATTGGATTCTCTTGATGATGATATGAAACGTCAAAACGGTCAAAAACAAAAACTAATAAAAATGAAACCACTTGAATTTATCAAAATTAGCCTTTTACTCATCACTTTGACTGACATTCTGGCAGCCACTCTGACTGTTATTCATGTGGCATCACCACAGAGCTTGGAATGACCTTTTGGACTGAGAACCTCATAGGGACGTCTCAGACCACACCAAGTGAAATTTATGGATTCAAAATAAGAAAAGAGGTTGTCAGGGTGGTTGCAGTTGGGACCATACACCTCATTATTATTCTCTCAACAGGTCAACCTCTTTGTCATTACAGCGCCTGGTGAGACAAAGGGATTTTGGAATCCATTAGTGACTCTAAATGAGAGACCAGGAGATCATATTTGACTTCACAATAACCCAACTTTTCCCACATGTAGGCCCATGAGTCTTTGATATGGGATTCACAATATATTGTTATGCAGCAATAAACAACTGTGGTGCTTTAATGAATGTCTTATCAAAACCTAGACAAGACTCAATTAGCAATAAAAAGCAAATAATATGTTATAAATATACACATTAAATATATATTTTGATCAAATTGATTTTAAATTTTGCTGAAACATGTTTCTTTGTTTGAATTCACTTATTTATTTTTTTTCCATTTTGCAGAGAATAACAGGTCTAAAAATTGCAGACAGACTTTCATGTAAAGGGTTAAAGCTGTTGACATATTTAGCTTCTTGCCCTGCTTTCTGTGGAAACCTTGCAAAATTAGTAACACAAGATCTTTGAACATAATGTTCCGTAAAAAAAAAAATATTTCTGGGAATTTTAGAGCCACGTGCTTATTTCTTATGATCATGTTTCTAACTAAAATAATCTCTAGCATAAAATGAGTTCTGGTCTGAGCACAAAAGGGGAAAAAATTATATATATATATATATATATATATATATATATATATATATGCACGAAGTGGAAGTGGTCATGCTCCCTCTTAAGGTTTATTTGTTTTTTTTTGCTTAGATGTTTATTTTTGTAAAATGGTCTTTTGCGCTATCCACCACACATGCAAAGTTGGTTGATTGCGTAACTGCAATAAAGTAATAGGCTAGTTAACAATTACTTGTTTACATAGAATATATAATGTATTTTATATTATTTAGACACTTATAGTTTGACAGAATGTTCTAATTCAACACGCCATGGGAAGTCAATCTAACTTAACATTTTCTTATATTGATATTGTTTATTTCTTCCTCCTTAACAGTTCATCAGGCTCTTAATGATTTAATCTATGCCATCATTGGAACATCTGAAGGCCAGTTTTTTCATCACTCATCATTAGAACCCATTGGCTCTCGATTCTGACTTGTACTTGCTCTTATGAAAAAGTACCATAGTTTTTAACTGTAGCATTTGTTATAATAAGGCTAGCCTATTAATCATTACCAGGTCAACAATGACTTTTTTATTAATCTATATTGCATTTGTTATGAGAAACAACAGCTACTACAACATGCCACAGCTGCAGTGTTGGGCTAGTTACTCAAGGAATGCAATATATTACTCATTAGTTACTCCTTTCAAAAGTAATATTGTTAGTTTACTTATTACCTTCTGGCAACAGTAATTAGTTACACTACTAGTCACATTACTTTCCCTTCACGCCCCACATAAGTTGTAACTGTGTATCTTCCAGATAAAATTCTTCTAGAATGTTACTAACAACATATTTCTGCCTCATCATTTGACCAAAATCCACATTGGATCGCAGTCAGAAGTTATTACAAACACTCAATAGTGATTGAAGTGACATGTCAAGTGTAGCTTGAAGTAATTTTTCCGTTACCCATATGCGATTAAATTTCGTTAAGTATTTTATCAAAACACAGAGTTTGTAAGAAACTGTTTAATTTGCCAAAAATATTTTTAATTATATTAATATAATGTACCGCATGCTGATCAGAGAGATGTAATGCCAGAGTAAAGTAAAGCCACAACTTACACAACAGATCTTTTTTCCTGACAAAATCAATATAATGCAATATTTCTATCTGCTGAATGTAAGCTTTTCCATATTCCAAGCTTGCCTGCTGCACTGGGGACATCACATGCATGTGCGAGTCATGAAAATTATGAAAATAAATCTAGGAATTATTTGATTGTTAGATTTTAAATCAGCGGGGTTGAGGCATCAAAAGTAAGTAAGTAACTAAGCTGTTTTATGGAAAGTAACTGTAATATTATTACTAAAATATTATTAGTAATTAGTTACACTACTAGTTACTGCAAAAAGTAATATTATTACAGTAACTAAATTACTAGTAACTAGTTACTGCACAACACTGCACAGTTGTAATATAAATCTATAGAGTTGTACTTGCTAGTTTTGGTTATTGGGAGGGGTTACCTCCCCCCACCCCACAAACTACGCCCCTGCTCACCCCCATGTCACTCTAAACCAGTAGCGGCTCCTGACCGTAAATCTAGGTGGAGCAGATTCTGGGTCGTAGCACTAATATATGAAAAACATTGTGTAAACTTTATATTGTAATCTCTGAACACATGCGTTATCCTGTGGGTGGCACGCTAATGATGATTGACAGGCTCGTAGAATACGCATGAAATGCTGTATTATAATTGCCTTAATATAGCATTTATCACATCCAGATGTCTAGGCTAAAACAAGGCAAAATTTGGGCTGTCAGTGAAAATTTAATAGACGTCTAACCATAGCCCAAGAATAGACTAGTCATCAAATAGACAGCTATTGAATGGCTACATATATACATCTAATAGACAACAAAATGGCAATCAATCCAAACAAATTAAATATACAGCTTTTATTAAGAAAAATAACATTTTTAACAACTTAGACATCTTAAGACAATATAAAATGATAAAAATACTAAAGAATTAATGACAAAATAAAATATTATAAATACAATACAACTAAATATAAATATTATGATAAAACCTTTAACAACTTTAATAACTTAAGAAGATGGACCCTTTTGTGTGTTTACTTATTTGAACAAATAAAACAACCAACAGTGAACTTAAAGGAAATTATTCATTATTGGTCTTATTTCTTGTTTAAAATGCTTCCCAATTGCATTCCTCAACTCCAACTCTGTTGCTGCTGGCAAGTTGGTCATCACAGCATCTGCCCCAAAAAAAAAAAAAAAAAAATATCATAAGAAAAGATTTTTTGACATCATTTTTACTTTAATTACACTAACTGTGACAGCGAGTCATTCTCTTTTGTTTGGATGCCTACTAAAAACAAAACGAGATGTATATTGTGTATCACTATTCAGTGTGTTAAAAAAAGAGAGAAGCTCTCTGATAAATGTTGTTTGCTGTATACATACCTCTAAACAGTGCAGTCTTTTCAAATGCCTCCTTCTGCAGCGGACCACCCCACTTCATGTTGAATTTGGACATGAGGGATTTTTTAAAACCCTAAAATATAACACAGATTGAGGTGGTTAACATTTCAAAATGACCAGTAAAGGAATTATTTTTTACATTTCTGATTTTGCATAACTCATTGAGTATTGACACCACGATGTTTGATTGATGTGGCATGTTTTGAAGGCTTTACCCGTTCAGCATCTTTCTGGCACTTACTTCCTTCAATTCTGCACAACTTTGACACCTGAATAACACATGCCAATGTCAGACGGTTAGTATTTTATGTGTCAGTGTACAAGTGTTTACCAACCTTAGACACTGATGCCATTGACCTGCAAGTTTTCCATCACTAACACTTTAAAACTTTAAAGTTTTTCCCTATTAGTGCCCCCCACAATCTGTCTCTGCCTCCAAAATTGTCTGGCACAACTGATTTAATAACACAGTGATAGCTGCTGTAACTAAAAAGTACACACATTAACGACACATTTTTATTACAATATGTTTTCTGTTTATACTGTTTAGGTTTTAATGCTGCATTGTACATCTGAGCTATTTGCACTATTTTAATACTGCTGCAAACTTCTTAGAATTGATAATTTTATATTGCCATTTTAAATCATTTGTATGTCGCTTGAGTTTGTAAACACGTAAAAATAATAAAACTTTTACTCTATTATCTATTAAATTTCGCAATTAATCCTCTGAACACATGCATGCTGAACCGTGGGCCCTAATCACGGTAAACTACGATCTGCTTCCTTCACTAAAATGTCACAGTTCCTAAACATGATAACAAACAATACAGATAAATAATGAACACGTGTAACACAGTAGGGCTAAAATCGACATTTAGCGGTTGGGAATTGTAATTGCATTTTTATTTATAAAATGAAAGACAGTTGAATAATATCAATAATATTGTACAATATGTATGAATGTTACATTTAACAGCTTGTGTGCTCATCGCTGCTCTGGTGTAGGGCTAGCCGAACCGTTAAAATTAGACCAGTGATTGGCACAATTTCACCGGGTGGGCTAAAAGCAGACTACACGTAGCCCGTCCAATTTAGAGCTAAAACGTGGCTACATATAGACCATATCATGAAATGACACTTATATATTATTGACATTGCGAACATGATGGGATATCAGAACCCAAAAGGATATGTGAGGCAGAATGCACTGGCCTGCTTTTTTCTTTACAATGAGAGTAAATGGGCTTTCCAAACTCCAAAAAATATCCAATAAAAAGTCTTAGAAGTGGTTCTCAAGCTATATCGTAAACAGCAGCTTTGTGGGAGGAGACCAACATTTATAATATTATTCACTCAAAAAATATTCAAAAGCTCACTCGCATTTACATCAATTCAAATCTTGAGACAGGTTCAATGACCAAGAGTCATTGAGGATCAAACCCATCATGGAAAAGATACCTTCATAAAATATAATAGACAAATACTTACAGTATACATCTTTGCAAATGCAGATTTACCTGCTTACAAAAACCACAAGGGCAAACCAACATACAGTAACTTACACCGACTCTCTGGCACAGGAGATTTTTCATTCCATTCCAGCTTTTCCAGAATAATTTTCCTCTTCTATTTGGTAATAGTTGACCCTGTGACATCTATTTCTGGCAGCTTGAAGACAAATGGACATGAAATGTGAGGCATATACAATCTGCCTCAAAGAAACACAGCATGAGCTCTTGGTAAGAGGGAGCAAACTGTTCCTATCAAACAAATCAGTGTCATATGAGTTTCCTGTCTTATGATGAAACATATTACTGATGCACCACATATAAAGCATAGATATTTGAAAGCCTTCAGACTATTAAGAGGAATTCATCCAAAAATGACAATTCTGTCATAATGTTGTTCCAAACCCGTACACATTTCTTTTTTAGTCTTTTCTTTAAACTGTTGGGGGTCCAGTGTTATTTTGGACCCCATTGACTTTCATTAAACAGTTTAAATTATTATCTTATTTTGTGTTTCAAGATGCAACAAAGTCATACAGGTATACAATGGAGGTGATTGACAGGTGATGACAGAATTTTCATTTTTGGGTGGACTATCTCTTCGAAGAGAACTTATTTGGTGGCTAATTTTATTAACAAGCAAAATTGCTATTGCTCATGGCAGGCAGTGATTATCATGTATTTTTTGTACAGTATGGCTAAGATAAATTCACTTGGGGCAAGTTTGCTGTGTGTGACGGATCTGTCTTTATTCACAGTGGATTTGAATGTGAATGAAATGAGATACCAAGACAGAGAGGCTTATTTATGAGCAAGACCTCTATTCATCTCTCCTCCTCAGAGCACAATTGATTAAGGTTTTTTCTTGTCCTTACTTATTTATTGAACATACAGAGTACACAGAATGCTAAGAGCTCCTGATCATTTCAAAAATGTCCAGACGGCAAGCCACATAATCATCTCTCTGATAATTACTTGATAATAATGCAATTTCATATCACACACCAGGAGAATTAAAGTGGTTCACATGTTTAAGCCTACAGCTGTACAGCTAAAGCTATAATTTTTAGAAACTAAAATGCATAAAGATTAGCAGCTGATAGCTGTTCCAGTTTATGTAATTTTGTTTTTAAAGCTGTGCAAATACAGCTTGCTCGTATTTCAGTGTCTGGCGCATTTTGCCATTTGTCTCATTCATTGTTGTTTCCTCTTCTGAATGGCCTATGCAAATTTATGCAAAACCCTGCATGGTTTACCTTGGGAAATGCGGGGCAAACACTTGAAGTTTCTGTAAAATAAGTGCATCATAACTAGCTGACTACCCTGGTTGCATTTCACATTTAGGCTGAGAGGGCTCATAGCATAGCAGCAATAGATAAAATTAAAATGGCAATGAAACCAATAGAAAATTTTACACTTGTATGAGGGGTAATACAATTTAAAGGCGTTCCGTCTCGTCTTTTTTATGCCATTTCTAATACATTTTATCTTGTTGTTCTTATCACTGTTGTTATGGCGGCTGCCATAAGGATTTGTACTTTGTGCCGTTCCCCAGAGGAATAAAGTGAAAGGAAGAAGGCTACAGCGGTGTGCTGCCAAATGGGAACAATCTAAATGAATATTACTTGAGTGGCAACTTAAAAATGGTTGCTATGGTTTCTCTGAAGCACCATTTCACCCCTGCAATGCTCACTTACACTTCAGCTTTTCGAAACATGTTGTCAGTATTGGGCTTGGAGTAGGATTTTATGGTAAAAAAAAATTGTAAAGTTAAGTGCGATTTTCTTTTGGCTCACAATGAATACACAGAAGATTGAATATATGAATTAAACAATGATTTGCTTTTTGGCTGGATCCACAGTTCTTTTGTGCTTTTGTACAGTTTTTAGGATGCTAGATTCAAATGCATTCGGTCTACTTAAAGGAAAAGTGTGTCATTTTTTCAATGTTGTGAAATGAATTGTCAAAGTGAAATGTTAAACATACATATTCCAGTTTAATGTGTTGAGACAACTGTAAGCTATTTGTTGGTTGATGGCATAAGAGACAGAAAATTTATGACAGCTGCCAACTTTGGCTCAACCAATGGTGTGAATTTGTGGCGGGACTATCTGTTTGTCCAACCAATGGAAGATTTGAAAGAAAGTATTGCTAGTGCATTTTCCGTTTGCTCACCCTAGTGAGTTAAAGAAATCACACACTTGACATTTTAATGGCATGGCAATTAAGCAACAGAAAAACCATTAGTGTATACAATCTCTGTGAGGATGTAAAGATGTGTTCACACCATGTCAGAATTATCATACTGATGAGATTTTGGCTTACATAAAGCGTTCATGTCCTTGTAGAACCCGTAATTACTTTGTTAATAACTTATTAAAAAAAATCAGAGAACTCCAAATTGTACCCCCAGACCTCTGCAATGTCATGCAGAAACACTTAAAATGCCAATGGCTTCAGCAGTAAAATATAGTTTAGCAATTATTGTAAAACAAACAGTGAATCTAACACTGAGTTGGATAACTAATGTCTACTCTTATGTAGTAAAAAAAAAAATATTGGTTGAGAAACCCTGATATAGACAGCTTTGCAGAGTTTTATGAAAATATTTTAAAATACCCAGTCAAAATATTTTAATCTATTTTTATCATGTGACAAATCAAATGAATTTATATCCATGCCACAGATCCTAATTGCCTTTTGCAACAGATTGCCTTTTACCTCCTCTGCAGAATTAATGCATTCAAATGCCTCATGCTGCCTTTCATTTATAGAAAAAGCGATGCTCGTTCCCTCAAATTATTTGCAATAAATGAACCTGTCAATGAGTTAAATAAAAAAAAAAAAGACACAATTCCTGACCTGCACACAAAGGCTGAGCTCTTTTGATCTCTGGGCTTCGCTTTACTTTGTTTTCCTTCATCTTGAGGTCTTGCTGAACAAAACTTGTTTGTGTCTTTGAGAACCACTTTAAGGTCCTTGTTAAGTCAAGAGGTGGTCAGAAAATAGTGCAAATCTAAAACCTGATACATTTTTTGAAATAAGGACATTAAATTTCACTCCTAGAATCCCTTTCTCCCCCTCTAGCCTAGCTGATTTCTTTCCAATTGAATCTTAAGCAGCCAGATGTGTTTGACATTGGAACCAATAACAACACCTGTTCTTTATGAAACCTTCTGTTGCAGGCCTTGAGAATATATTTGTTTCCACCACATCGTAATATCTGCATCTTCAAGTCTGCAGCATTCTTCTTTTACCTATTCCTTTGCAAAGCTACTCTAAGCTTAATAACATCATTAGACCTAAACTCTCACTTCTCTGATTTTCCTAATAAGTTCCGCAGGAAAGTCAAATATTCTTTTTTGCTGGATAAAAAGGTTGGCCAATGATGTTGATGTACCTCATGCTATATTTAGCAGATACTGAGATGCCACGTCTGAATACTGGCATAGAAACAAAGAACACATTTCTTTGAGTCAACAATGAGATTATATGAGGAGATGAAAAATCTCTAGAGTTTCAGAAGAAATCTTAACAATGTCACAAACTGTGCTCAGATGTTCCAAAGACATCCAAGTGTGAAATGTTAGCTGTGACTATATGCTTACTCATAATGCTCAACATGGGGTAACAAACTGTTGCTGCCTCGCACAGTTTCAACAAGGTCCTGGGGTCTATTTGTCATCTATTATGAATCACGCCTATTAGCATCATTTCTACTGCGCTCCCAATGCAAAGGGACCCATTGTATGAAATTAGGTGGTCCAGACATGCTGACTGCAGGGAATACACAAGTTCTTATTAGGGAACCCTTGGGGATCAGTGGCTAGGTCCATTTTTTCCCTGCATGCATTGGCCATCTTGCTCTTGGAGGCCCTGTGCTGGGCTAGCAATCAGCGTTGGTGGCTAGATTTGATAATTAGCATGCAGAGACATTTGCAGGCGTATCTCGCTTGACATAATTGTACCAACTTCTGCTTCATCCTCTACCCACTGTGACCGTGTTTGTAATCACAAAATTGTTGGTGCCTGCATTCATGTGAGAAACAGATGACTTTTGTTACTTGCTTGTAACAGTGTGCAAACGTCTTTCAGTCAATTATCGTGTGTTGTGCTATATAGTATACACTTTCTAATAAACGACAAGACTCTTTCAAACACTGGTGAAAGTGTAGCATTTTACTCAAACATTTACAAGGTAACACAGTTGCAAAAGGTTGCCCATAGTCACAGCAGATGCTATCTATGTGATTGTATTCACACAGGTCATACTAAACACAACATTGTAGAATAGAATCAGCCAATAAAATACAAGACTGTATGCATTTATATTTTGTGCGTGTGGAAACTGTTGCTGTTGTAATTCATGTCTAAAGCTGAGTGCACACTGTGATTTTACCATGATTTCAGGGGTCATAAATGTATTTTTATTGTTGGTCACAGGCAGCTTAGTATAATGTTTCAATTGATTAAATTTGAGATGAATCTTAGCTTCCAGTGAAGTTTTGATAGTATTAGAAATTTTGCATCCTACAATGTAATTGCTGCTACAATGGCAGTCTAACGAAGAATTAATTAGGGAATGGCCATTGATGACAGATGTGTATGAGTCAGATCAAAATCTGTCAGTTAAAAAGTTTAACTATATATTATATGCAAAATACATTTAATGTTGCTTTTTTTTAACATTACTTTCCCATATGATAATACTAAAGAAACTGTAATGAGCAGTCCATGATCTCTTTGTCCAGCCACAACTCTAGAATTATTATTCCTTTTATCAAACCATTTCAATGTGAGTGCAATGAGATACTTGAGATTGTTAAGTTTAACTTCAATTTCACATTCAAATGAAGATGTAAGAACTGACAAGGACGAGGACTGAAGATATTTGATGTTGCATAGTCTACCTTGGATTTTACTCTCGGGTCACATCATACAATCTGAGAGGCAATTATTGTAAAGGATATGAAAAATTGCACAGTGTGCACCCAGCTTAGGCTAAAGAAAAATAAAATAATGAAAAGTATGGCTTTATTTCTGTCACACAAACACTGACATTCTACCATTAATTTCCATAAATCTTTTGGGTCATATACTCTTGTTAATTCATCTGAGAAATGGTTGACTTGATGAGTAATGTAGTGTGGTGTGAATGCGTTGTAGAACATCTAATTAAGCCTATCTCACACCTCCAGAGAGCTGTCAAAATGAGACCTCAATTCTTACAGCTCTCCAAGGGAAATGGCAAAACCACATAATAGCAAAACAACTGGCATTTGCTTCTGTGAAATTATCATTACTTTAGCTCTTTCCACTTATGAAAGGTCAGGCTCAGTCTCTTGAACATTTTATGGAACTATGCCTATCTTCAGAAATGTGTTCTAGTGTGAGCTACCTCGTATGTGTCTTAAAGCAGAGCATGCAGTCCATTACCAGAGGCGAAAGGCTGTCATTTGATTGAACTCCGATTGCCGGAGCCCTCTTGAGAGTGTCTGAACTTGAGAGTGAGAGGCTCTGAGGGCAAGTTTCAGAGCAGTGATCTATATAAGATGAGCAGTGATCCTTAGAGGATTGTGAGGGTTTACAAGACTTTCTTTTCTAAGAAGTTTATAAGAAGTTCTTTTGCATTATTTATTTTCTGGTATGGGTGAGAGCTAAAGCAACAGTGTTAATCGCTTATCATATAAATGAAGATACAGCAGGGTCAGAGGTGATGGGAAAGAGGTAACTCAGCCAAAACACCTGATATTTCCCTGGCTACTTCCTAATAGCGGGAGAAAGCGAAAGAAGGAAGTGAAAAAAAGCTGTCAACATCTAGTCGTGCTTTGCTGATACTCCCCTTGGCCATGGTGGGTTCAAGGACAGGGTATTCCCAAAAAGATTCTTCTACGCCTCCAGTATAAGCTGCACTGTAAATTTGCGTTTAGAATCAGGGGTTTTCATTCAAGGTCAAAGGGATGTATGAGGGAATCTTGAGCCTGGATCACTAATGTCCACAGAAACATCAAAACAAAGCTGAGAGCCTGAGTATTCTCTTTAGTCCTCATGAAAGAAAAGTCTACTAACAAAAAAGCCTTCGTTCTCATATAAGAACATCGAATATTGGCTGGAATACCACTCCAGTGCTGCGAAACCCCCTTAATGTCTGAGTGCTCCTTCTGATTAGTCTGTGCTGATGTGCCGTGGATCTTCAGAGGCAGCTGTCGGGGACGGGGCTCTCAGGTGATTGGCTCTCCTTCACAGCTACCTCAGAGATGAGCGTCAAGCAGGTGGCAGGGTTGCGGGAGGCACAGCGAGATAGTAGCTCCTGTCCACTACGTCTGCAAGGGCACAGATAACCCCGAAGGTGCATGCGGACCTTGCTGTGCAGTGAGGCATAGATGAAGGGGTTGTAGCAGGCTGAGCTCATGGCTATCAGGTGGCAACTGACCTGCAGCACGTTGACGTAGCGCTTGTCCACGATCTGGAAGTCCGAGTCTAGATCCAGGAGGAGATTGAGGACTTGCAGCGGGAGCCAACAAAGGGCAAAGGCGAGGACAGAGGCCACCAGAAGGGAGAAAGTCTTGCGCCGCTGCTTGCTCCATCGCTGCTGGCTATGGGACGGCTCTCCAGGCAATGTGTGTTTGTGGAGGTGCACGCTGATGGCACAGTAGGAGATGCTTACAGACAGCAGGGGGATCATGTAGGACGCCACCAAGAAGAAGCAGGAGTAGAGTAGGCGCTGTCGTTCGGCTCCCAGCCAGAATTCCTCGCATACTACCAGCTCCATGCCACTGGGTCGCAGGTCCACGTAGCGTGTGTGGAGGGAAGGAGGAGCGGCGAGGGCCAATGAAACTGCCCAGACACCCAATGCCACTGCACCACAGCCCCACACTGAGATACGCCTCCGCACTGGGTATGCCACCACCACATAACGGTCCATGGCGATGGCGGTGAGGGATAATACAGAGGCGAAGACCGTTGCACCTTGCAACAGAGGAATAAGGTGGCACATTGGACGGCCGAATGCCCAGCCACCTGCATCAAAAGCATACGATGCCGTCAATGGCACACAGCTCAGGCACATCAGCAAGTCCCCAGCTGCCAGGTTGCCGATGAAGAAATTGGTGGCATTGTGGAGCTTCTTGTCTGCCAGAATGCAAGCAAGAAGGAAACTATTCCCAACACCAGCAACAACAACGACCAAGGCGTAGAGTGGAAAAAATAGAGGTCTGAAACGCAAAAGCAGCTGGGTTCCAGAAAATTTATCCAGGGGGTCTGTCCGATTCGTAGCTCCGAGGGTTGCGTTAAAGCCCGCCAAAACTTGTTCCAGAAGAGGATCCATTTCAACCTGTGACAAAAACATTAATGAAAAACAAAGACAACCATCATGCACACACAGGTACACACTCACTGAGTTGTTAGAGATAAACTCAGTGTGAGATTGGCACATGGAAACGCTGTTGCCATGCTCTTGATGGAACCCCTTTTAAAGAGTCTTTCTCTTTCTGCCTTGATGAGACTTGAGCACCCTCTAAGCGCAAAGCAGAAAGGCTGAGTTTCACACATCCAATTAATTGCAGAAGCAGACTTTTTTTCCCAAGGTGAATAATAAAGTCTAATTACAGTGTTATTATTTAGCATTATCAATAAGAAAGTCTTAAGGTATTTACCTTTATTTAAAGCCACATTGTCTGGCAGAGATAATTCACAAGGATCTACTGGTTATCAGGCCTTATGAATGGAGAAAATGAGCATTTGATGACTCTATAATTACTTCCTGCTTATACATCAAACTCCATTACACAGAATTTCAAAATGTGTGATTACATGAATACATGATTACAGTAGCAATCATACTACATGCTCAGCAAATATGAGTGGAAAAGGCCAAAAAGTAACAATGGTGATAATGCACATCACGTGTAAATGCAATTAACAACTTACAAACGCATTATCTAATAATGCTAGTTTAGCATAAATTGATGTGCACTAGGATACAGTGTGTTCTTAATATGCCATCTTTTTAAGTATAAATGAAAAACTGCTATCAGTGTGTCATGTTAGAAATGATATCCGATGGTGCCATCAGCTGCCAGTAAAGCTGTCAGACAGCGTGTGGTCAGAATGAGACAAAACAGACGCAGTGAATTGTTGTAGACTGATGAAATTTGAATTTGAATTAGTTAGGATTAAAGCAATTGAATACAAACTTAAATTTTAAAAAGTCATTCTTTTTTAATAATAAAACAATGCAACACTGATTCCACTATGTGTGGAAAACATGAATTAAAAAGTGTTTTAGAAGCAATGCCAATTCAACAACAGTTTTAAGAAGGCACATGCGATGTAAATGACAAGCAAGTGCGTGTTTGTCAGAGAAAACGCAAAAGACACAGAAAGAGTACCTGCTGCACAAAAGCTTGGTGTATAGCAAGGTGTGATTTTTGATGTCCCCTCAGTGTTCTTCCACAGTTGAGATGTTGTTCATCTCCAAATTTCCACATCCATAAATGATCCTCTGTGCCCAGTTTTCCATGCAGTAGTGTGTATCTGATGTCATTTACCACTGTCTCACAGGAGGAGAGTGGTTAGTGAGGTGCAGACCACCAACCCAATGGTCTGTGGTGGAGGGGGTGCTGGGGGGCTGAGAGGGAATGAGTGAGCGAGAGAGAGAGAGAGAGAGAGAGAGAGAGAGAGAGAGAGAAGAGGGAGTGACTCTGTCTTCTGTCACAACCGCAGTAAGAAAACTGAAAAGAGACACAGTTCTCCTACTGAGTCGAACCTCCTTTCTCTCTCTCTCTCTCTCTCTCTCTCTCTATCTAGATTAAAATGCATACAGAGGCATATATTTCAGACATATTCTTTCTACAAACTCTTTTAATCTTAAGTCTTTAATCTCTCTTTGAGATCATTTTTCTCTTCCCCAGCTTGGTATCTGTGAGAAGCTGATAATTCTGGAAAAATCAGTTTGGCGATACACGTGGTTGGAACACTAATGCACACCACACAGAATAACATATAGATATGAAAACACACACACACACTCTCCATAGGCGTAATGGTTTTTATACCATACAAACTGTATGTGCTATTGCCCTACACCAACCCTACACCTAAACCTACCCCTTACAGGAAACTTTGTGCATTTTTAGATTTTCAAAAAAACCACCATTTAGTATGTTTTTTAAGCCTTTTGAATTATGGGGACATAGGCAGTTTCCTCATAAAACGCCTTCAAATTGTAATACCTCTGTCATACCCATGTCATTGTTCAAATTATGCGGGGATTTGTGCTCCCGTAAACCACAAATACCAACCAACCCACACACACACACACACACACACACACACAAATGGAAATCGTGACACTTAGGGAAGGCTAAATTTTATGTAAAAATTTTTAATCAATGCATTCACCACACTCTCCCAGCTAATTATGTGCCAAGACCTGTATGCATGTATGATCAAAAATGACAAAGATTGGTCTGCACCCTAAACATATTTTTATTAAGTCGTGGCCTAATGGTTAGAGATTCGGACTCGTAATTCGAGTTCGAGTCTCAGGTCCGGCTGGAATTCTAGGTGCGGGGAATGAATGAACAGCGCTCTCTCCACCCTCAATACCACGACTGAGGTGCCCTTGAGCAAGGCACCGAACCCGCAACTGCTCCTTGGGCGCCGCAGCATAAATGGCTGCCCACTGCTCCGTGTGTGTGTTCACTGCTGTGTGTGTGCACTTTGGATGGGTTAAAATGCAGAGCACGAATTCCGGCTGTATGGCACTTCACTTAAAACAGGAGATAAATGTAATCAATGTAATATTTTTTATTAGATTACAGAAACAGCACACATCAGGTGATCATAATCAATCAATCCACAGACTCCAGTTCAACATATGAAACAAACTGATGGGAAAATAACACATCAGAGAGAGAGATAAATCAAAATTCCCATTTAAATTCAAAGATGACTGTCTGTAAATAAAACATTTTTATCAATATTTTTTTTTAGCAATATCTCCACATCAGCAAGAAGTAATCACTATTTCAATACTTATACATTTAAGTTGTTCATATAATCAATACAGTGTCTAGCAATTAGAGATCACTCACTTTGATTCTCAATAATCCCGAAGTTTTCCCCACATACAGTACATGAATGTGCATGGACATTAGAGTAAATATATCACATTTTTAGTAGAATATGTTAAACAAGATTTGATATAATACACCTTTTTTGTGTGTGGAAAAACGTGAAGTTTGATGTACAATTCTGAACTGGAAAACAACTGTCTATATACAGTATGCTTTTTTGTCATCACGCACAAGATGTCATCTCACTAGCATGTTCACCAAGTTTTGAGATCTTTTGTAAGACAACATTGGAGGATATTTAAAAAAATAAATAAATTAAAAAAATGTATCTTTTAAGCAAGAATCTGATGAAAAAATAAACCAAAATTGATTTAATAAAGATTTAATATGTAAAAAACTAATCAAATTTTTATAAATCATTTTGAGACTAATGTTGTTTTCTTATATATTTTCATGGTATTTATTCATATTTTTTTATTTAGTTTTTAGTTTATTTTTAAGTTTTAGTAATTTGTTTATATGCTTTGTATTAGCTTTAATTAATTTTATTTCCATTTTTGTAATTTTAGTGCTTTTTTGGTACTTTTCTAAGTGTTTTGTGTAACAGGTATATTGTATTTTATTTAACCTTCATTTGAATTAATGAAACTTATCTGTAATAGTTTTAGTTTCAGTTGACAATAACAACAGTTTAAGACATTAGATCTTAATTATATTACATATTACACAGAGATTTAGATTTTGTTTGACTGATCATAAATACAAAGTTTGAAATAATGCATATTTTTATAATACATTTTCATGCTAAGTCTTGGACAAGCTAAAACAATAGAACATCTATCTATATAGTATATCTAAAAAAAAAAAAAAGGCACTTAAAGCTGAAATAGTTGAAATGTGTTAGTTTTAATAAAAATCAACCCCTGGGGCATGAAGCTAAAAAAAGCAACCATCTGCGCAGCAAAATGTCACCCAACTGTAATATCCTTCGATTCTGAACTTGACATATAGCAGTAAGGTTCAAGCTATAGATTATTCCTCATATCTGTCGGTAGTACATTTATTGCCACTGTCATTAATTTGGAAAAATATCACTACCTTTCTCTCTCATATTTCCTAGACAACCACTTCGATCAACTTTTCATTTACTATTGTGGATGTTTTATAATTTTATTGTGATTCCCAGTGATTGAAAACAGCCCTCTATGCATCTTCCATGAGGACTATGTTCCTTACTAAATGCCCTTGCCCTCAACAAAAAAAGAAAGCTGAATGTCAGACAAGTAGTTCATTCTATAAGCATCACTTCTAACAGTTAATCACCATTAGCTTTGCTATTTGCACCACAATGAGCAGGCAATCATTTGTACAACTCTGAATGAGAGCCATTCAGTTTTGAATAGTTTGTAGTAAGTGAATGGAATACAGAAAACTTATAATAGCATGATGTGATTAAACTGTCAGGAAGAATCAGGAGAAATAAAAGTGACACTAAAAATGAAAGTCTAATGAGCAAATGCAACGTGAAATACACGAAAATGAAAAGTGATGTTTCAATCAATTCATGGAAGTTAAGTTTCTACAAACAGCAATCATTGGCAATCAAATACATTTAATTTACGGTAACTTACGGTAAATGCCTTATCTCCCTCAAAGGACAGCTGACTTGGGTGTTTTCAATTTGGATAGTCAAACTGACACAGAGTGGATGTGTTTGGGGCTGGCATGAGGCTAAACACAATCAATTACAATCTTGTTGATGCCCTGAGAAGGGTGAACTAAAAATGGCCAAAAAATAGGGCGAATAGAGTGAATTTGAAAGGTTAATTGCAGTTGTGCCTGTCTAAGTCAATGTCTTGGCATAGCTAGTGTTCTGAATTTGACCGCGGGCAAAGCCTTTAGTGTAAGACAATCAACACTAATAATTTTACCCCTTGTGTCATGAGGATTTTGACCTCTTCAGTCACCCGACCCTTGTTCGACCCCAGCGACCGCTCTCACACTGTGAACATGGTGTCATGTGCGAGCTGTTGCTTTTGCTTGACGAGGGGATGAAACAATAGGATAAAACAGAGTGAAATGGGAAGTTATAGATTCACTGGACGTAATATTGGCTGGGGTTAAAACTCATTTAATGACACTGACTCAGAATCAGTTTTCCAGACTCAGACGTTGACCTTTTTTGAAAGTGCAAATCGCTTTTCCAGGTCAGTTCCATAGGGCTTTATATAAAGCTTTTATTTTTGAATAAAACAGGATATTAAGCCAGAAAAAAATGCTTTTTATTCATTGGGAATTGATTGGTTTACAAAAAGTAATAATGTATCAGCCTTAATACTTCTATGTCAAGTATATTTTTCCAGCTACTACAATGGACTTAATTATGGAAGTTCATTTCCTCCAGAACAGAACTGAACAGAACTCGTTGAGTGTTTATATCTTGCTTTTTTTCTTATTCTCAGAACTCTGAGTTTATAAAGGGTCAATAAATGTCAAAAAGATTCAGAAACAAACAAAGTTTGAAAGTGTTCAACAGAATTTGTGTTTATGTACTGTTTTTGTGTTTCAGTGTATGTGTCAATGTGTCGTTGAAGGTGAAGTGTGTAATTTATGCACCACTAGCGAAGCCTAATAGAAAATAAAATGGACAAAATAAATAGATCTCCCCCCTAAGCAAAAAAAAAATAATAATAATAAAATAAAATAGAGCTCTATAGGGAACTGGTAGGAACATAGCCATTTTAAACTCATTTCCATATGAAACAAACAATGATACATGGACGCTGTGCACAAATGTCACCTTCACACAAATTTCAAAAAATAGTTTGGTCTCCTCGGAAGCTTTTCAGATGATTTCTTCAGTCCTGTTGAGGTTTTAGCATGCAGCCCAGCCAGCTGCATAAGATTGGATCTTTCTCTGTTTGGCCATCCCATCATTGCTAGTAAAGAGATCATCCTTCTTTTCCACTCTCACCTGAAGTGTCCTCTGACCCCTCAGGCTTTTAGCGTTCAGTATTTCTCATAGTTTATTCATACCCACTCATGCAGGAGATAAATAACATGGCGAGAACTTTGAAGGTGCTGCTCAGTTAGAAGCTCCACTTCCATCTGAAAAACACATAGAACACAGAGATATGAGAACTTTAATTAACATAACCCTTAGAGGGAATGGAGTTCACTCTGTGCAGAAGATGTCCTGGTCGTTCCCCAGTGAAGGTCAACAAACATGACAAATTCTATCATGAACATGTTTGTTACATTACAAATTCAGTCAGAGTTATGCTATCGCTATGCATTTAATGTGTTCAACTTTAAACAGATTTAACGGAAACCCTGTAACCTGATTGATCATCTGATCTAAAGGCTCCTCCTGCTTGTTGTCCAGAAGGAAATCCATGTGTGATGTCATATTAAATTAGATCATTCATCTATAATTCATTTATTTCTTTTGGAACATAAAAGAACATAATTTGAAGAATGTTGGAAACCAAACCATTTCTGTCCACATTGATTTTCGTTGTATGTGAAAAAATACACTAATATAATATAAACAATCATGATGTGGATGGCTGCTTCTGAAGAGATTAAACCAATTGGGCATCACATTTTGCCGAATGTTCCCTTTATAGATTTTTATTGAGTATTTGAACGACTTTTTTATGACATGAGCAATGTATTATGTAGAAACTGGTTCACTGTTGCACAACCTTTGATGTTTGAAATTCTATTAACAGAAGCCGAGCATTCAAAACCGAGCTGAGAGCAAGGCGGTAGGGGATGTATGAAACGTGGTTCAAAGGCAGCTGGACCAGACTGTGAACAAGAATTATATCCATTTTTAAGCTTTCATTCGGTCATACTTTTATTTTGTATACAGCATGCTGTAAATTCAGTTCTGTTTTTTAGCAGTTCCCAAAACTGCACATAGTTAAACAAAATGACAAATGACCAAATCTGAAACACTTTTTTTTCATGCACCATTTAATTTTTTTAATGCACAGATTCGTTTCTTTTTTGATGTACACATTTCATGTTGGTTCGAGGGAGAGAGTAATCTGTCTGCTGCACAAGAGCAGGTTCAGTTTTTAGAGTGAATGAAAACTTTTGAAGTGTATACATGCCGTATGATATGATTAAAATCATACTTATTTTACTGTGGTGAGGATTATTATGAGCAAACAAATTTAAAAGTTTAATCTGAACACCATATATGTGTAATCTGACACTTTTTATTTATTTTTTTTTACAGAAATTCTGAGCTGCTGCATGAACTTATGCATGAACATTCATCAGACATATAAGGTGCGAATTCTGGGTCTGGTCCTAATGACTGTAAAAAAAACTGCAATGCTTAAGATTTAATAATTACTTTACAATATATATTTATACATATCTTTCAAGGTTTCAATTTGGAAAGCTTTCAAGCTAATGCTGCTGAAATGGAGGTCAAAGGGACTATGAAGAGTGGCTGGTGGCTCCAGCTGGCAGATCAAAAGAGTGGACTTCGGGAGGCAGACACACTCTGTGAGTTTAAAAGTCCCATCTCTTTAACCTTCCGTACACATGACACACTATCACATTTCTATAATTCAAATCCCTTAAAGGATTTTTATGCTGCACCAATTAGTGTAAGCAGCAACACTTCCCATAATATCTAATGTACTTGTTAATTTATAAGAATGACATCAACGCTTATATACTGTCTCACCCTTATCCCTAGGTTACAGTAATCAGCAGATCCAGTCGGTATCCAGACCAGACGGTGGACCTGCACCCAGGAACAACCACAACACATCCCTGACTGTCAGCGGAGACCATGTCAGCTAGATGACAGATCCCTGTGAAGACCTCATTGATGGCCCCAGCACAGATCCTCGGCAAAGACTACGAGAACCAGACAAGCCCTCTGCACAGACCCTTTTTACCAGCTTCACCTGCTAGTGTGATGTTTCTTCAAGCAGAAAAAGTTGGATGAAATATTCTGAATGATATCAATCCACAATCTGACTTGTGATGCAGCCTGTAATAATCACACCACATTGATTCGTTTGGCCAGACGAGAACTGGTTTCCTGACTGAGCCTGGTCTTGTTTGGGTTTGGGCTACTTGTCACTGTTGCCTTTTGTCTTGCTTGGTTGAAGACATGTAATATTCAGCAATATTATTGACTTGACTGCACTGACACCATTTGATAAGAACTGAACTGAATTATGACACATAATGTTTTATATACGAAGAGTTTATTTGCAAAAACAGATAACTCCGTTTTTAAATATTTTTAAAAATCATGTTTTTATTGTTTTATTGTATTAGTTAGCCAGTATTTATTAGTTATTCTTTACCTAATCAAAATAACCTGAATGCAGTTTGATTGAGATTAATTGGAATGCACAATGAAAAAACATGATTTTTAAAAATTGTTAAAAACGAAGTTATCTGTTTCTGCAAATGAACTCTTCATATATATATATATATATATATATATATATATGATATACAGTAAATATAATTTACTTGTTACTTTGTGGCTTAAAAAGTGTGAATGTTTATACTGTAGTGTATTTGTTCATATATATTTATATTAAAGTATTTGGTAATTTTATAATTAAAGCCTTTTTAATGTTTTTAAATGGTTGTATTTGTGTTTCACTGCTGAATTACATTTAGCAGTTTCTGGGGCACATTTGGCCCGGGGACCAAGCCGAGTCTCAGCCAGATCTGGCTTAAAGTGTCTGGGCCAGACCTGGGCCATATAAAATAATAGAAGTCTCTACATTATGCAGGCCAGATCTGGGCCACGTCAGTAAATAAGAGTCATTTTACTGGGCCAGAGGAAATGGTTTGAGTCGGTTTTCAGTGTGTGTGCCAGTTTTGGGCCGGGGACCCAGCCAGAACTGGGCCAGAAGCTAAGCAAGGTTGTGGCCCAGAGATGGGCCAGACAAATTTTGCTATCTGGGTAGGCTATGTCATCTATGGAAGCATTTCCACTGATGCAAAGCTTGTCAGGAAAATTTTGTAATATTTTGTGTATTTTGTACACAGTTCATTTTCAAATAATTTAAAAATAAAGGATTACCACACCCACCAAGTCATCGATTTTAAGGTAAGACGATTTATTTATGAAAACACTGTTTTGATTGTAACGCAGATCTGGCAACCAGGGGCCCGTTCTTCGTACGTCGCTTATTACTGAGATGATTTGAAAGATTCCAGATCTTCTAATCCTGATAACTGATCTCTGGCTAATTTGGTTCTTCAAACAAATTTGCATATTAGATTAAAATATCTGGATTAAGTTGTCTAAGATTACTGCGCGTTCTCGTGTTCCCCGAAAAGAGCAGATCGATACTCGAAACCACGATCAGCAATGCAGCGATTGGCTGGCGGCAAGACAGATCTACCCTAAAAAAATAATATGTTATGTAATATTATGTTGTTTTATGACTAGGCCTATATGGGGAAAAAAAAAAAAATAATATATATATATATATATATATATATAGAAACATCCACTTTTCTGTCCCTAGACTTTAAAGAAATATTACAATTGAAATACACATTAGGGTTACAATTGTTTTATATTTTAAAATGAAACAATATGTTATTTGAACAATTACACCTTCCTGAGCCATCAATGTGGCATTATTTTTTTTTATTAATTATATAGAATTCCAAGTACCACAAAACTGCTCGTCCCCACAGCCGTGTACAGCAGGAAAGTGCTTTATTTTGAGGTCAAAAACAGGATTTTCTACCATTTCAAATACAAAAGTCTATTCATAACTATCAAATATATGATATAAATGGCACAATAAAACAAAATGCCAAATAAATATTATAAAATGTATAATGAAAATAGTGGTCCCCTTGAGTTGTGTCACTGGTGTTACCGCTTAACAAAAGTCTTTTATTTTGGAATAAAAAATCACACTGATGACATCACTCGACTTCCTCCTTCCTATTTTCTAAACATCTATGAAAAAAGGCCCATGCTTAGTCCACTGTTTCTTTTCAGTTATGATCAATTTTCTCATTTATCTCATAATTTCATATGAAGCTTTTAGTTGATGTCACTGGTGTGACCTATTTATTGTTAGGGAAATGTAAAAAAAAAAAAAACTATAATACAAATGGATTAAACTACTTAATTTAGTGAGTATACCATGATTGTCAACATGTGGCTTGATATCTTGCAGCAGACATTTTGTAAAATGCATTTTTCATGAAAATTGTCACTGGTGTTACTGTCACTGGTGTTACCTTCCTTGTGGATAACACCAGTGACGATCAGTGTATCAGGCCTAATGTATGTCACTGGTGTTACCTTCCTTGTGGATAACACCAGTGACGATCAGTGTATCAGGTCTAATGTATGTCACTGGTGTTACTGTCACTGGTGTTACTGTGCTGTGGTACTGTGTTACTGTACTGTTTTTGTCTGTCACATTAAATAAATAAAGCATAATCTCCTTATTTCTTGCATTTTCATAATTTTTCTGAAACTCTGACTACATGTGCTGAATTTTTTTTTTTAGAAATAATATTTCATAAAAACTTTTAATATTGCTAAAGAAGGTAACACCAGTGTCAAAAAATGATACATATGGTCTTGAAATAATTGCACAAAATAGCTAAAAAATATATAATTAAGCTGTCATTTATATGTATTCATAAAGTCAAAAGGTAATCTAATAATGTGGTCTAAGTTTAAATGTAAAAAAGAAATACAAATTTTAAGACATTTTGCCATACCAAAAGCGGACGTTTCTGTAAAATGATATTTATGACGAGTTTAAAATAAGCAAAAGTTCAAATAAAAAATATAAATGTATATGAAATATATGCTTAAGGAATGCTTTAATTTGAAACCAATTTCGGTCTACTGCTTTCCTATGCATTGCGATCACAAACAGTTGAACTGATCTGAAATGATTCTAGTAAAAGCCGCCTCTTAACCATGGCGTCATAATGCGTCAAGTTCCACCGCTGATGTTATTGCAGATGCTCCACGGAAGAGTAAGCAACACGAACAGACTCTAAAAGTCGTGTGTTTTACCTTTCTTAAAATGTTTCATTTGGGCTGAATTTCTTAAAAGCGCTTTCTTGGTGCATATGTAAAGAATGCAAATATTAAACGCATGGAAAACCCGTATTGCATAACAGAGTATGCACTATTATGTAGTTAAGTGTGTGCGTGTATAAACGCGCTATAAATAATACATGATTATTCTGACCTCTTGTGGTGAAGTTACTCAACTGCTGACAAAGTTTTAATCAGTAAGATGCTTATGGTTTTTAATTACTTTGGGTCATTACTCAAAAGTAAGTGGATATTTTTCTCTAAACTTTTCTCTAAAGAAAAGAAAAGAAAGAAAGAAAGTCACATTTTAAAGTTCCTTAACTTTTAATTTCATGAACTTTTTTTATTTGCTTCTGTTTTCTTTCATTTTAATATATTTGGCCATCCTTTAATCCACTTGTTCCTACAAATTAGGGCTTCAGGTCAGGTTGAGAAGAACCAAAATATGGAAACATCCAAGAGAAGTCCATAAGAATATTGAACTCAGTTAAATTTATTAGAGCTCTGTCTGTACATAAACATTTGCTTAATCATTTATACTAAAATATGAGTAGCTCTTTGTGGGAACGTTTCTGTCACTTATAAAGTCACATGGGATCATAATGCATCATAATTTTAATCCACGTGGTCCATGTAGGAGCTCAAACATCACCAACACAGACTATAAAAGCATCCGTGTTGTAATATTTCTTTAAAAGTTCCATTTTACTTAAAAGTGCATTCTTGTACCACAGAACAGGGTTTTCGCAAAATTTGATGCAAATGAGAAATGCAAGAGTGACAAATCATTATATATATTATTATATATTGTCATTATATGTAGTAATGCATTCATTTATTATGATTTGAGAATAGCATTATTCAAGTCAGTATAAAGTGTGAAATATATATATGAATTAAATTCTAGCTCCTGCTGCTAGTAGATGACTTTTTCTCCCTCCAGTTTTATAGTCATGACATCTGACAGTACTGTTACGTCAAGATCCCTGGTTTGAGTGGCTGAGGCAGGAAGGCTTTCTGAATGGAGTTTGCATGTTCTCCTCGTGTTGGTATGGGTGTCCCCCACAATCCAAAGATATACAGGTTAGGTGTAATGGATACACTCAATTTTCCATAGGAGAGAGTGTGTACCAGCATGGGGGTTGCATGAGATACTTAGTCTCAGAACAAGTGGTAATCTTTGAACACACCCATTCAATAACATAACCAAATTTAACAAAAATTCTCCACTCCATATCCCATCTCCCTTACTACTTTCTCCTCTTCCAGTGGAAATTAGGTTTAAAAATAAATAAATAAAAAAACCTTTTATCATGATTAAAATTAATTTTGAATTTACTGTACAGTTTGTATACATTTTCTAAGCATTAATTATACACTCTAAAAAATGCTGGGTTAAATACAACCCAGCACTGGGTGAAATATGGGCAAACCCAGTCTGCTCAATCTTTTGACCCAACCCAATCGCTGGGTTTGTCCATATTTTACCCAGTGCTGGGTTGTATTTAACCAGCATTTTTTAGTGTCTTTTTTTTTTTTTTACAATAAAAATGTATAATTTGGAATATACTTCATATTTTTACAAAACAATAAATAATCGGTTGTTTATAGCCACCTTATATGCAATGCAAATATAATAAAGACATGAGGCAGAAGAAAAAAACAAAACAAAACAAGATTTTAAGGTAGTTTTTAATGAAATATTTTTTGCAATTAAGTTGCAGACATTGCAGCATTCATAATGACAATAGAGTAACAGTGCCATATTGGCATACATCTTATTGGTAGAGTATCAGAGGAAATTGTTTACAGTGAGTATTACTGAAATATGTTTAGATTTTTACATTTAACATTTAAGATGCAAATAAGTAAATATTTAAACCACAGTATTACAGGAAAGAGTTCATCAATTCTTTCATCAACTGGCTTATAAGTGATGAATCAGAATTTCACCTTCTGTCGATTTTATTTAGAGTTCTGTAATAGTGTTGAAGCTCTGTAATAGTATACTGTTTTATCAACAGACATGCATGTAATAAAGCTGGTGCAGGACATTATCACTCTGTAATTTGAAAGGCCTCCCTCAAGCTCTGTAGTGCCTCCCTCTGAGTGATATTTCCCCATGCTTCGGGTAATTTTGCAGGTGTACACTGATATTTTTGAGCAAATCTACTGTTGTACCTCATGAACACGTATCTCCAGTAGACTGCAGCTCCATTATTCCTAGGATCTTCTGGGTAAATTTTCCAGTCTGGGTAGATGGATTGGTACTCCTTAAAGGGCAGAGACCGGCCCGCTGTATCTCTGTTTTGAAATTGGTTTTGTCCTGCAATATCTGCAGAGCAGGTGTTGTGAGACAGGGTGGTAGAGTTGGCATTGGTATAACACACTAGACCTTTGGGGCGATGCACCACTGCTTCGTGCACTTGATGCTCTGTTGATTCCAGGTCACATGGAGCTTTGCAGAAAGGACAGTGCTTATCGCACCCCTTGACTCTTTCATATAGCATGTTCTGAAGTTTATCAGGGAGGTCATCAGGGACTTCAATGACATCCTCATTCTCCATAAATTCCTGAGCAATTGATGAGGATAACTCATAGACTGATTCCTCTAGGTTCGCTAAGAAATGCTCATGATGCATACTTACGTCAAACAAAGGTTTCTTCAAGATTTGAGTTGGCACAGTGATTTTTCCTAGACTCTCCAGGCTGGCACAAACTTTCTCAAGTAGTTGTCTAACATTGCTCTGTGCTCTACTACTAGATTCAGATGCCTGATTAATGCACCTCTTCACCCAATCAAAGATTTGGTGCATTCGCTGGTCCCTGAAGTCTTCGATCATAACAGTACCTGACAGATGAACTCTGATAAAGTTCTCAACTCTCTTCCGGCAGAAGCTCTCATGGGACTGAAGGTACTCATGGAAATTGTCAAAGCTGTCCTTTATCAGCATTTCTTTAAGAAGACTGTAGTGGAATTTTTTTGGTGAGCTATAAAGTTGCGCATTTTTGCTCTTGAGCATATCAGTAAATATCTGTCTCTCCAAGCTGTTGTAAACGAAGTCTTCAACTGTTGGCTTGAGGCACTGATTGGTGAAAGATCGAGCAGCTTTTTGACACTGGTCCCTTTTTCTGAACTGATTTATGAAACTCAACATGTGCCTCTCCCTGGTCTCATTTAGGAATCTCTCTTTTATTTCCCCTTTCCTTATGAACGACTCCTGCACCTCTTGAAAGGACTCTGCTGCTTTGCCACAGATGTATCCTTTGATATCCACTTCAAATTTGGGACTCATCACGAATGGCTCACCTTTTAAAAGTTCTAGACCCTTGTCAACAATTGCAAGCAACTCTCTCATGTAGCTATCTGAGTAGCCCTCTTTGTGGCACACTTTATCTGAGACTCTTCTGTCGCAGTCTTCTATCAACTTATTGGTGGATCTTTGTGCAACATCCTTATTGTACTTCATTGTTTTCTTCATCTTACTACTCAAAGCAAAATGGGCAGTCTTCACTTTAAAGCCATTGAGCTGGTTTGCATCTCGCAGTCTTATGTTTTGTTTTTTTAGACCACGATCACTTAGGTTTTTCTTTACCTGCTCCACCATCCTTGTAAGGATTTCTTGTGTCTCTAAGGGGGGATCATTCATGTTAGATGGGATATTTTCCCAAACACTAACAAATTCACATTCAAGCTCCTTGTCCTCAATCACACAGTTATTTTTCTTGCAGGTCTGCAAGAGTGAACGTAACCTCACCTCCAGGGTTGCTTCAAGTGATGTTAATAAGGCGTGCATCTTAACTCTCATATCATGACAAATGGTAGCAGACTCAAGTTTCTGGGCAACATCATATATCATTTGCTCTTGAATGTGGTCTACTTTTTTGTGAAGGCTTACTTTGTAATTTTCCACAAGGCCAATATCAATATCCTCCTGCCTAAGGTAGTCCCAGAGACTTGCCTTAATATGGTCTCTATCTGTATTGATTTGGGTAGCTGCTTCATCTCTCAAGATTCTGAGTAGCCTATCTGAATCCATGTGTTCTCCATTTTGGGATGCAGATTCTTTCAACTCTGTTATGTGATTGTCCAATGCTTCAACCCAAAGATCCAGTTGATCATTGAGCTGCTTCTCTTCCTGTACGAGTTTTCTGCAGAGGCCAATGATGGCATCAGCTGTGGCCGTTTCTCCAAACTTTATGGCAACATTTCCATTTTTAACTGACTCCCACAGACTTAACATATGCTCCATAAATGCACCCAAGCAGGTTGGCTGACCATTCGTTGCCTTTTCATGGAACATAGTCAGCAGTCTTTTCTTTAGCCTTAGAATTGCATCACTATAGATTTGATCATTTTGTGAAGTCACAGTGCTGCTGCCTCTTGTTTCACTTGAGGGATTTTTTTCTCTTTGAGATTCTATTGGGAGCTGTCCTGTGGTCAGTAAATCAATTACACAACTCATGATTTTTCCATCCATTCCTGCTCCCTCTGAAGCAACCTGGAAGGTAGTCTTCCTCTCCAAGTTTCGTGAGCAGAGAATAGCATTGACAGCAATCTGAAGGTTGCTTCTTGATTCGTTCTGATCCTCATCTGGTAGATTTATTAGTGTAATGTCACTCAGTCCACTGACAAAGGTAGCCAGTTCACTAGCATGCACAAGGCTTCTTTCTGTTTGGGCATTCAAACCTTCTGTGCTAATCAACAAGATAAATTCACAGTCCATCTCCATTCTGAAGTTGTCAGGCAGGCTGAGGAGAAGCATGTATGCCCCTTTGATATGCCTTCTGCCCCACTTCGGGAAGTTGACGCCAAACAAGGCAGATAAGATCTCTGCATTCTTGGAGTTGTGGAAACCTAGGATTGTCAGAACTCTCATGCGACTGAACTTTGGCAGCTGCTTGTGTACCTCATAAAGAGTGCTGTATACCCAGTTCATGGGAAATACTGAGGCATCCCCATCATAGAGTTCAAGGGGAACTCCATAAAAGAGTAGTTCAGCCCCTAAATATGGTAAGCGGAACATGTCGTACAAGTCGCTGTTTGGGCCACGGAAGTATCTTTCGTAGATCAGTCCCATCTCTCGAAGGAAATGTTCAAGTCCTATGCAAGGTTCTTGCATTTGTTCTTCATCTGCTTCCCTTTGATGGGACAGGTTATCCAATTGCATAACTTCAAGTTTCACTCTCATCCAAGAGAGAAAGAATGCCCTCTTGGTTGTGTCAAATGAACAAAGAGCTGCAGTAAAAGCTGTCATGGCTGTTGTTAGTTTATAATCAAGCAATTGTTTTATAAGGTTGTCCTTCTCCCCGGTTAAACTCTGGGATGTATGCTGTTGGTGACGTGCCTCCTCCTTCTCCAGTTGACACAACTGTTTCCATACTGTACCTTGCAGGGGCAGCTGATTCTCCAAATAGCTAGCCACTCCATCTTCAATTCCACTGAGGACTTCTTCAACTTCACTGAATGCCATTCTACAGAGCTCATCTTCATCAACATCAATGTTGAGGTCATTGGCCATACCGGCTGTACCTACAAGGTTTGTGGTGTGCAGGTATGGAATAAAGCGATCCAGAACATCTCTTAAGTTCTCAGCAATTTCTTTCTCATCACCTTCACAGCCATTTAGCATTGTTCCATCAGGAAGTTCCTTCATCAGCCTTTGTTTCATTTTCTCATTTTGATTCTCTTGTCCATCCTCTACTGATGTTGAGCAGTCGATTATAATCATGTGGCTTGTATTGTCCCTCCATGAGGCAAGTAGGTCTCGTTCCTTGACACCAAAACATCCACAGAAAACTATGAGGACTGCAGATGTGTAACACAGAAGACTCATCTGTTTTTCGCAGTTAGCTGCATCTCCACGAAGATTAGCTACTAGCACAGGACGAGAAAAGATGTTGTTATGATGATCTCCTGAATGTAGGTTCCAACAAACCTCCACCAGACCATCAGAGAGAACTCGAGGCAGCTGCCCTCCCTCCATACCACAGTTTACGAAGCAGTCATTCTGCTCATGTGGACCCCCAAGAACATGGTTGAGTACTCGAGATTTCGAGATGTTGCAGGAACCTAGCCTCACTGCGGAGAGAAATGGCATCCTGGAATCGGCCATGTTCTTCATGATGGGTGCCTCAGAAGGTGACTTCCACTGACCAAGAATACCTCTAAAAGGACACAGGAGGATGGTTCCCTTCTTTTCTGGATGAATAGGGGGAAGATACAAAGGCACAGCAAAGTTGCACTGCAACATTCGCTGAGTGATCTCTTGCTGGAGGAAACTATTAGTGGTCATGTAGATGACAGTAACCAGGTCTAAAGGATTGATAGCGCATTGTGAATTCTCATCCATGTCCAAACCGTAAACTCCTACTGGTACCTTGCAGCAAGTGCTGCGGGCTTGGGGATTACATAGCCAGAGCCGCCGGAGGAATGCATTGAAGAGCTCTGTTGGGTCCTTTGGAAGGTAGTCTTCAGTGCTTGTAGTGCTTACATATTGCATTGTTGTAAGGTCCAGAGGTGCCACCTTTTCCCTGTGCAGATCCAACATGTGCAGTAAAATATGCTTGTCCCTGTCAATTTCAGACACTAGAGGAGAAACATATTTGGTGAATAAATTCAGTGTTACAGTAATATCACTTTTTTTCTAATCTTATAATAATCTTGCAATAATTATGAAAACTATAATGTTATCTATGATTTTTCTAAAGAACTTGAAAATAAATGTTTAATAATGGGATGATGGAAACTGAAATCTGATGCATAAGGTAACTCTTACCTATCTCAGTAGTAAGGGGCCCCGGGTCGGGGGCAGTCTTCCGATGTAGAGACATTGTTTTAGAATGTTTATTTAATTGTCAGTTACAATTCAAAGAATCCCATAGACCTGCCGGCCAAAAACAACACAGTGTTAAAGAATGTCCCTTTTTCTGCTTCAGAAACTAAATGAATGAATACAAGTACACAATATATACAACATGCAAATACAAAATGCAAGTTTTAGCTTGGATTACATTACATTTTGTCAAATTCAACTCAAATGTCAACTCAAAAGTCAACTTAATCTAATTTTCCTGCAGCAACAACTTGAGAGGTCATCCAGACACCACCTAATAATAGATTCATATACCTGATAATAGATTCATTATTCTGCTTTTTAGGACAGATCGGTATTTGCAAATTAGATGTTCATATCCTTGACAGAGGATAAATCATATCCAACTTTTCCTAAACCACATCCATGAGGAACACAATTCAACAAAACTGTTGAAACTTTGCCTTAGGGGGACAAATTATGGTAATCATACTGAGCTAATTACTTTCTGACAGTGTTGCAGCATTATTGGTTATAATTGGTCCAATATTTGGTCTAATATATATGGTCGTATAAGTGTGTCCTATACATCAAAATCACATAGCTGTGGTTTTCTTTTATCATTTGACTATATAACTGTCAATACAACCAGCATTTTATGTATTTTTCAGCAAAATTCATTCATCAGCAACTACTTAACATGCATCTTTCTTCTTTCCTGAGGGTTATAAGTATGCTTTTCACAAGCCACACAGATGGAAAGCTAATTTCTCATTAAAATCAATGCTTTTGCATTCCTCTGCAAGGATTAGGCAGTCACTAGTGAATAATTCATAAAACATAGATCCAAAACCACACATCAGCTAAACCTCATTCAGTTCAAATCAAATGTAAAGTACACATCTATACTATTATACCTATGCAAATTCTCATTTATTAAAATCACTGAAATACTAAAATTTGCTAATGGTTTTATACAAAATATGTAGTCATCAGTATCATGGTTAACACTGACATATTACCATATCATCTCGCTTTGGAGTTAAACGAACAAACAAATAAATATGCAAGTAAGCTTACCTAAAATTTATGATGCCTTCTTAGGCTGTGTGCTGTGCTGTCATGACATGAAACTGACATGACTGGCATGACATTGAGCTTTTATATGAGCCTTGAGAGTGATACAGTCTGCTTTTTTGGAATTTACCCCTCCCCGTTCATTAGGTATCTACGCACATGCAGTTTTATCACGTACACACTCAGAAAACAACAACCCCCATGCAGCAGAAAAAGTACCAAATATGTCCTAGTATTATGCAATGTGATAATTTAACACACTTCTATAATAAAATATTGTTTAGTCAGCAAAATGTCAAATCAAGTGTAATTTATTTAAATAAATACTTTGTAAATGAATCCTTTTATTTTTAAGCATTAATAGATTTTTTTTCAAGTAAAACATTTCACAAAAAAGCTTGTTAACTTATGTTAAACATTTGGTTTTTCACAGGCAAGCACTAAATTTAAAAACCAGGTTTTAATCATTATTGTTCTCCATTTTTAATGCATTTCTGGTGTTTAGATAAAGATTTTGCTGCTGTAGTTTCGAACATGATTGATTCATTAATGACATCACACCTTCAGCTATCTATACTGTTGCTGACTGATTAAAGTCTGATTAGTTGAGAAGAGATTCTGAACATTCATGTACTTCGATAACATCTGAAATGAAAAAGCATTGAAATCAAATTTGAACAAATAAAATATTCTCATTCAAATATTATATTTATTCAAACTTACATTGAAATGTTGAACACTATAATCTATAAAAGTGTAAATGAATGTATAAACTACACTGTAGTTGACTTAACTTAAAAAAAAAAAAAAAAAAAACTGAGGAAACCCGTTGCAAAATAATAACAAGTAAATAATAATAAAAAAAAAAATTAAAAAAAAAAGTTAAGTGAACTTGACAATTCACTTAACTTATTTTTTAATAATCATTTACTTAAAAACTTTAAGGTAACAGGTTTCCTCAATTTTTTTAAGTTAAGTCAACTTATCACTTTTTACAGTGTACATGCAAAGTACATCTTTCATGTGTAAACTAGTGCTTGCCTTTGTTTTTATCACTTTGCAATGAGTGTTTTAGGTGGTTCCTTACTATTCCTTTGAGTCAAGTTCAAGTAATTTAAGTGTAATGTCTGGCTCAGGATGAGGTGAAAGCTCTCCCAGAGGGATAAACGCTCATGTGCGCATAGGAAAAGATTACATGCCTCCTATTTCTGTAACGCAAAGCTCTTTAAATGACTTAGCCGTGTGAGTGTGTCTGGCTGAACAGAAAGATGCAGCTCTAGATCCTTGACTTCTCTGAGTATAACCACGGTTGACGTGTTCTGAACGGGACTACCTGAAGAAAAACACAGAGAAAGGCAGTGAACAGACTTTCAAAATGCTGGTGACAATGCTAACAGCCATGTATATGATGGTGAGAGTGGTTGAACAGGTAAGGCAACTCATTAGATTATATCTTTGTGCATTTGTTGCCAATCGTAAACAAACTAGCCAAACCCGGTTCAGTTGACTGAAATTCTTTTCATAGTTTCATATGCCAGGCAAAAATGCTAGATAGACAAAAATGATGAGAGGACTCAGTATAACACACAGGGCAATATCACAATTCTTCTTATTGTTTATTTATTTTCTTAATTAAATGGTTCATTTTCTCACTGACTATACTTGGAAATGAGAGAGAACATACATTTATTTAAACGAGCTTTAGAACATATGGACAAAAGGATAATTTTCATTAATGTTTTAGCATAAAAAACGAGGTGCTAAACGTTTTATAGAAATATATTCTTTAAGGTAACTTTTAGGGGTGTTTCTCTCACCAGCTTATTATGTAAATGTCCAGCATGCATGATTCACAGGAGGATTAATGTCACTTCCCCAGTTGCTGGCTGAGGTGGAAATGATGTCACAAATGAGGGACAGTCATGCTTTTGTAAAATAAAATAAAATAAAATAAAATAAAATAAAATAAAATAAAATAAAATAAAATAAAATAAAATAAAATAAAATAAAATAAAATAAAATAAAATAAAATAAAATAAAATAAAATAAAATAAAATAAAATAAAATAAAAAAAAAAAATAAAATAAAATAAAATAAAATAAAATAAAATAAAATAAAATAAAATAAAAAAAATAAAAATAAAATAAAATAAAATAAAATAAAATAAAATAAAATAAAATAAAGAAATGAGTGAATGAAAGAACACATGAACACAAATATATTTTAAGATTAGGAAAAATAAAATTAAATATAATATAATAAAATAAAATAATGTGAAAAATATCAAGACAAAATTGAGACAGTAAAATGTTTCAAAGACAGTTATAATGTGGCAGGGATGTTCATATAATCAAAAAAATTGAAACATGATTGTAATAATAATTAATAATAATTGTCCTCATTTGTAAGTCGCTTTGGATAAAAGCGTCTGCTAAATGACTAAATGTAAATGTAATGTAATAATAATAATAATAATTCCTGAGACACAAAAGTGCCTGTAATTGATGAAACACCCTTAAATGCCATGGCACGTTATGGTAATTATTTAGTACCATGGTATGTATCAAAATATAGAACCATGTACCATGACACTACCATTGTATTGCCACAAATCAATACCACTACTACTACTAATACTACTAATAATAGCCTAATACATATTTTGAAATGTATTACATGAAAAATCTTTAAGTTCACATTTCCTCTCTGGCTGGTTAATCATGCAACATCCTTGAGTCTCAGTAATAAAGATATTAGTGTGCATGACATTGCAATTCAGGGCCTTAATAATCTTGATAGACAATGCAAATGAGACTGCAGGAACTAGATCACTTAAGTTTTGACACAAATGTTCTGTTTATTCCACAAGAGTTGATTTAATTCACAGGGGACACGATGGAAGCTTTATAATGACAGATTAGCATGCAAGATCATGTCACATCATGAGTCAAACCAAATAACCTGACATCGTCTTAAAGAGGCAAAATGTGGTCTCAAATGAAAAAACGTATATACACACACATCAATAACAACGTACTGTACAACATGCAACACACACCCCAGCATATGCACGCACTGATTCTGCTGTGTCTGTTCTGCTTCAGCTGGGTGTTCGGTGGGTACGTCAACAGGAACCTCTTCCGTACATGGTGTCTCAGCCACTGCCATGGCAGGTCCACTATGTCTCCCACAGTCGGAAAGGAAGTCGTTCAGAGGAGGTGAAATTCCTCATTATTTCTTAACTTAATTACAAAACTGCTACCCCCCGCCCCCATTATACATATAGAAGTCATGTTTGAAAAAAGAAGTCTGCATAATGAAAATGAAGCCTATTTAGGATCATTAATTTGTACTGTGTAATGATAATAATGTTTAAAAAAAAAATCATGAATTAATAATTGTCATGACAATTATGTGTACATGCCCCCAATTATCATTATTGTAATGTGAAAAAAAAAAAAAAAATTCTCATTAATGTAAATCCCCCAAAAATAAAGTATTTACACATTACATAAATGAATAAATTAATTAAGCTTTTTATTTTATTTTAATTTTTTTAAATAAAAAAAAGTCCAGGCAGTCATGAGAACTATTATTATTATTATTATTATTATTATTAAGATTACTTAAATTACTGAGAAGTTAGGAAATATGCTTAATATTCATGAAAATAATGTTACAAACAAATTAAATTAATTAAACAAATAACTGACTAAACAAACAAACATTATCAACAACAACAACAATAATAATAAGCTTCTGTCTTTATGCTAATAGTTTTCTTGATTTTGAGATGACATATGACCACTACAGTTCTTGATGAAATTCACCCTCAAAGTTATACAGTCTGGTTATTAAATTTAAAAGACTGTACTTACAGAATATCTTTTTGAAAGAGTAAAGGTGAGGGTGAAAGAGGGCAATGCCGGTGGGTGGACAAAGAGATGAGAATCTTAATGCGGTCCTTGTTCAATGCTTTGGTCTCATTTGGGGGTTTCTTTCTTGCTATTAGTTTCCATGTGAACATAACCTTACATTCCTAGCCGCTGGATCCTGTTATATCATTCTACTGAAGTTGCACAGCTTAAGAGTTATTGTCAGACATTACTAGGTGCCGTTCAAGGCCAATGCACAAAGATATTCCTTCTCAGAATATATAGGATTGGACATCCCTCAGGTGCCTGTAATCCAATGGAGAAGGATTTGTGTCTTAATGCATTACAGTCTATAAAAGAGAAGTCTGTATAGATCCCCCGAGGTTCTGCTTAAACAACAGGCCGTTTCACACTGCCACCTAATAGATTTACAATCTGTGGTTAAAGCTAGTCACTACAGGAAAACAGGGTAAAACATGTACAGTTTATTAATTACAGTACATTATAGAACTGTTATGCATTACAAGTATTCTGAAATGTCATGTTCAAATATGCAGCCAATATGTTTAAATATGAGGCAGTATCTTATTAAACTGAACATTGGTAAAAGCCACGTTCAAAATTTAAAAGAATTAACAGTTTTACAGGAACTTATAGCCAGAAATAGAATGTTATGTCATGTTATGTTTTATATATATATTTATGCCATGGTCTGTCTGAATACTCGATTCCGATTGGCTGGCAGGTGTTGATTAAATTTGTTTAACTGCACAGGTAGTTCCAGATCAGTTTAATCACGTTCTATATTAATGCGCTGCGTTCGTCCACGTCGTGCATTCAAATCGTTTAATGCACAGCTAGCCGTTGATTATCCCTTACATACATATATATTTGTGCTGTTAAATGATTAATCGCATCCAAAATAAAAGTTTGTTTACACATAATATGTGTACTGTGTTTATTTATTATGTATATATAAATACACACACATTAAGTATATATTTTGAAAACATTTACATATGTATATATATATATGAAGAGTTCAGATGCAAAAGCCTCTAAGTGCCGTCTGAAATTTTAATCTAAAACGAGCATTTTTATCAGGCTCCTATGTTTGGGTTCAGTAATTTTACTCTTAATGGCAATGAATAGGTCATTTTCTATGCAATTAAAGTGAAATAACTGAACATAAATATAGGAGAGTGATTTTAGAATAAAATTACAGATGGCACTTAGAGGCTTTTGCATCTGAACTCTTCACATATATATATATATATATATATATATATATATATATATATATATATATTTGATATTCTATACAAATATATTTAATATATAAACAACATATTTTTCTTAAGTATATTCATGCATGTGTTTGTATTTATACATACATAAATATAAGGAGTACATACTCATTTATTATGTAAACAAAAACTTTTATTTTGGATGCGATTAACTGCGATATATATATATATATATATATATATATAAACTTTAGAGTATACATGGCAATAAAACTGTAAAGTTTGGTGCAAGTAAGCTACAGTTGCAGTGGAACTCATAATTATAATTTGAGAAAACAGCTTTAAAATATGTATTGCAATTAAAAGCTACAAATGCAAATAGATAAAGTACAATAAAATAACACACTTTGGATGTTTTCTTTCTGCTAGTCTGAAAGACAACATGTTATGGAAGTAAAACAAGTCGACAAAAAAGTACCTTCTTGAAAGCCACACCTTTGTACCTTATTTATCCCTGAATAATGCATATTAATACCTTATTAGTCCTTGAATGATATGACATTATTTTGAAATGGTACCACCCTAGTGACACCTTATGTACCTTTTTTTATGTACATTAATGTTTCATTAAATATGAATTAATTTCCATTTGAATTCTTAACTTTCTTACATGATATGAAGAGTAGAGAGTGTAAAGGTAGTCATTTAGCAGACGTTTTTATCCAAAGCATATCACAGAACACTGATTACGGGGACAATCCCCTGTAAAATTCTCCTTACTAAAGAGAGCAAAGCCACTTTTCTTTTGGCATGTGCTGGAACAGTCAATTCAGGTTGCTAATGGTTTTCAATTAATAATTTAATAAGGTTATGACATCTGTGTACTTTCTGTGCATTAGCTTTCAAGCTCTTTTGTACACCAGTTCTAATCTCTGTATGGGTTTTGTGCTTTAGCATGTCGAGCAAAATAGATATATATGTTTACCATTACCAGATACCATCCAATATGACATCAAGGAAACGACTTGGTCTCCAGTTCAAGAGCAAACTTTCCTATCAAATATATGTTATGTAGGGGCCACATAGTCCTTTTAAAGATTTATTTATGGGTCATACAGCGCCTTTGAAGAGAAATTGGCCAATTACAAGCATCCAAGAAATACTCTCAGACACTTTAATGCACATTTCTTATTATATTGAATTCTTCTGAAATAGTTATGTTCCATTTGAGTGAAAATAACTGCTGGTGCTCGGAGTAGAGTGCCCATAATGACCATGACATGACCCCAGCAGCATGAACACATTGAGTCGTGCAGTAACCCGCTGCAGTGGCATGTGTGGAATGTCCCGGCAGAGACGTCTCACACCTGTGTGATCTGTCTGTGCCACCATGTCTTGCACATTCCGGCGGGAAAGACAGAGAAGCGACACGTGTGATAAGACTGTCATGGCTGATGCTTTTGTGCATTCAAGGACACTTTCGTGGACCTCAAAGTAGTGACGTAAAAGCATTTTTGAGATGGTGCGAATTTCTGAATCGTTAAAAGCATTGTTCACGCAAAAATGAAAATTCTCATCATTTACTCACCCACGTTTCATAATTATTTTCTGAATATTCTAGCTTCCGTGTTATTAGTGAAAAAAATAAATAAAATAAATAAAAGTGGTCCATAAGACAAACTATATTCCAACCGTATACACTCTTAAAAATAAAGGTGCTTCAAAAGGTTCTTCACAGCGATGCCATAGAACCATTTTTTTTTGTTCCACAAAGAACCATTCAGTCAAAGGTTCTTTAAAGAACCATCTCTTTCTTAACTTTTTATAATCTGAAGAACCTTCTTTTGCCACAAAGAACCTTTTGTGAAACAGAAATGATTTTTCAGATGTAAAGGTTCTTTATGGAACCATTTCTACCTGGTCTCATGGCATTTACGTACCTGGGTGCACTTTTTTTAGCGTGACATGAAATACGTACCAATAAGTACATATCACTGCAGTTTCCAAAATAAATGAATACTTTTACACAAATTTACAGAGTTGCGATTAATAAAGCGTAATTTTCGCACAATTACTTGAAGAATAACTTCAAAACAATATTAATATGCTGGGAGATTTGAAAACTGATGCTTTTGAACGTTAGCATCGCACACATCCAGCTTCATATCTATGGGTTTTCGTAGATGATAAGTTTGTTCGGTAGCTCACGGAGTACGGAGACGAGAAGCACCGGTTCGAATCCTGTGTAACTACGGTTCGACAAAGCAGTTAAAATCTGCGTAAAAGTAAGTTCAAATGGAACAGTTGCCTCGGCGCCGACACATCAGACCAAGCTGCATTCATGTTACCATAACTATTCTACCGTTTGCACTATCAAAATAATTCAAATTGCTCCTGACAGCAGACAACATGGCTTATTATCATCGCTCCGTCAACAAATGACTGCAGATTTCCGGGAGAGCGGGAAGGGAGAATTTAAATGGAAAGATAGGGAGCGCGGAGTTTGTTATTGCATAAAATAATAAACAAAATGAACAAAAACATGGTCAAGGAGGAGTAAACAGCATAAGAGTCGATTAGGATGATTTTTGATGAGACTTTGGGAGCAGGCTGAGTGAGACTTTTTCACATGTGGTGTGTGCGTCGCTATAATGAGTCCGCGCATGTAAATGAATGGGTGCACGCATGTGTAAATGTGTGCGTGTATGAACAAAAAAGCCTCCTGAATGAAAACTGTGCAACCCAGTGTCCCAAAAATACTTGTATATATGTATTATAGTTGAATTTTGAAGTAAGAATTGGATTATTTCGATCATGATTTTTCTTTTTTTTTCTAAATAAAAAAAAAATTTTTTTTTTTTGTCTATTTAAATTCTGTTTACAAACTCAAAACACAAGATTAATGGTCAAGAACTGTACTTTTTTGAAAGCCAATTGTTTTCTGAAAAAAGACACCTTGCACTTGAAAATAGCACATTCTGTTAGAATTTTACAGTCAAATAAACAAAATGTGTGAAAATGACCTATTTTACCCTTAGGTTTTAAAGGGTTAAAATCTGCGTAAAAGTAAGTTCAAATGGCACAGTTGCCATACAAACTAATACGTTTTTATATCAGTTTTGCATTTTTTAACGCTATAGGGTGGGTTTAGGGCTGGATTTGGTGTAGGGCATATTTCCAACACGACAGAGCATTGACCTTCAGCTACAGTCCCCGGATATTTGAATTCTGAACCGCAGCAATACGTATCTGAAGCAACATAATAAAAAAACAGCAATACGTACCAATATCTACGTAATAAAAACGTGCCAGGGTTCACGTATTGAACCTGTGTTTTAGCACCACTCAGTGGACATTTCTATTTGAATCTGCGGCGAAACGTGCAGCAAGGTACGTAAAACAGTGTCACACAAAAAGTGCGCAGAGGTAGCCTACCTATTTTTATGAGACCAGGTTGAACCATTTAGATAAAAAGGTTCTTCTATGGCATCTTGAAGTACCTTTATTTTTAAGAGTGTAAATCATTGTGTGATTAAATCATTCCCCCCACAATAAAGTTTATTTGCAATAAAGACATTTTTCACAAGAAAAATAGATAGCCCCGCCCACAAACTCATATGATTGGTTCAAGCGCTGTTGCTATGCCATGCTTGTCAGGATGCTCAAATAAACAAAACGATGATCACATTTTTCTGATAAATGAACCTACTTATTTATAGTTGTCTGTGCATATTAAATATATATAGGCCTATAGTATTTTAACAATTAAAACCTTTTGTTTGTTTGTTTTACAGTTTGAGGGCCAGAGAAGGAACAGCATAGGAGTTTACAGAAAGAGTAAGTATGAACAATTCTGAAATTGTATTCTGAAACAAAAGCTGTAAAACAAATATTTTGTTATTGTTACATAATATAAAATCATAAAATATTCTCTAAAGCAGGGGTGTCATACTCAGTTCCTGGAGGGCCACAGCCCTGCAGAGTTTAGCTCCAACCCTAATTAAACACACCTGATCCAACTAATCAAGTCCTTCAGGCTTATTTAAAAACTACATGGTATGTGTGTTGGATCAGGATTGGAACAAAACTCTGCAGGGTTGCAGCCCACCAGGAACTGAGTTTGACACCCCTGGTCTAAAGTATTCTCAAACTATTATCTGGTTTTAATCACTCTCTTCTGTGTTTTTAGACTCTTCTTCCAGTAATGGACACACCAAAACTTCTGCTGACAAGGCAGCGGCTACAATTCAGAACCAGTACAGGAAGTACCAGCAAAAGAAGCAGAAAGACCACAACTGAAAGCTAAACTGTTAGCTTTTGAAGTGTCCGTTTCACGCTGATCAAGACCCAATATTCTCCTCTCTGAACCCTATAACTCCAGCAACTGTCCACATGCAAACCTGGTCCCCATCAATGTTAAATGACAACACCTGTGAGCGGCACAGTCACGTATTCTGATTTACAGATAGCTGACACCTGCATGAAAACACGTTCACACAATCACAAACATTTCAGACCATCTGCTGATAACGGGCTCCACAAACTTCAGACACATAAACACTCAGATCTTTATGATAAATGAGGACAATATGTACACAAAACATGCAGACTACATACAAAATAAAATATAGCAAAATATACATGAATCTACTCCACACATTTTTTTTTTTTTCAATGTCCTCTTAGTTTTTGTTAGATAACGCAGTTCTGAGGACAACTGTGTCCTCAAAATATAGTTAAATAAACCCCCCCACATTTATTTTTTCTCATAATTATTTTAGGTTAATCCACATTGTGTAACAATGAATATACTCTCATTGTAACATTGATATGTTACATACTACGTGGGTATGTGCCTAGGTAAGGAAGTGCAATTTGTGCCTAGGTAGAAAGCAATGTGAAAAATATATCTGTCATTTGAAAGCCTGCAGAAAGCAGTGCGTATTTTGCAACTGAGTGATTTTTATACACTCACTGCCATGACAACGTACAATCACATTCAATAAAGATTTTATTTAAGTCCCATGTTCTTGCTCCAAGATGTAATGTCATTCTTCCCTCTGCTGGTGAGCTAGTGCTAGTGAAAGGCTCAAAAATGTGAAAATATTAAAAATAAGTTCCGAATGTGTAGTTGCAAGTAAGACATATTCAAAAAAAAAAAAAAAAAAAATTCCATTTTTTTTAATTTTATATCCGCAACCCCCCCTTATTATGTATGGATGACTATTAATAGAAACTGGAATAGGCCCCAAGACTGTATACACGCAGTTTGGAAGATTGATGGATGGATGACTAGAGCATATCTTCATTGAAACTGGTAAGGTAACCAAACAAGGCTATTTCTTTATTGTATTATTAACGCTCCCTCTACTAGGTGTCACTATAAGTTCAAGGCGAGTTAATGAACAAAAATACTGAGTGCACCTTATATAACTATGTAAAATGTAGGGATAGATAGATGGATGGAAGGAAGGAAGGATGGATGGAATTTATAAAAAAAAAAAAAAAAAAAAATCACACAAGGGACAAGGAACCATTCATAGAAAGATAGCTTTATTGCACAAGGTGTTGGAGTACTCTTTTTCTATTTTTGTTTTGTTTTCATAGAAAAAAAACTGTATATTTAAACACAAGCAATTGCAAATTGAAGCAACTTTTCCATAAAAGTTTAGGAATCCCCTCCGCATTTTTTAAACTTTTTTCCCTTTTAGTTATTTGTCTCCTTTTCCTTTTTCTTTTAATAACCAGCAAAATATTCAGAGCATGCAATGCCATTTTTCGTCAAGTTAACCAAAAGGTAGAAACAAAACAAAAGTAAAAACAAACAAAACAACCAACAACATAAATGAATAAAAACATAAGACAAATTATAAAAAGGAAAAAAGTAAATCAAACGCCAGACATCTGGTCTGGGTTTATGTGCCCCATTCAAAACTCAAGGTGTAAAGTATTTTTTGTTAGATTTTATACTTTTTTTGTCTTTTTAATCCCCTCACATTTAAAGTTATACCTTTAACCAGACTTATAATTGTGCCCTGGTTGCTAATGGAGATGTCGAAAATAGTAATTATTTATACAAAACAGTTTCATATATACAAGAGTCTTTATTTGTAGATTAGAAATTATGCTGACAGGGAGGTCTCGGGTATAGCGGGAATTTTTATTGGTTGAGGAAAAGGGGCTAATCGGATCATTCGGGCGGGGAAACAAGCGTGTGGGGATGGAGTTCTGTTCCTGACTCCGACCAATATCCACACAGCTTCTCCTGTGATTGGTTGGAGCTTGGGGGTCCCTGATTCGACTGGCTAAACAGGCCTGCCCCGTTGCGCAACACAACTGCATTTTCTTTTCAACATAAATCCTCATAGAAACAAACAAAAACTAAGTTGGATACATCTATTTTCATAAAGAATGCAACCGAGGGAAAAAGAAAACAAAAAAAAAAATCAAATTCATTTTAAGTCAGCAACTGTCTTTTAAATATGAATAACATGGGACGTGGGGGCTTTCTGGGGTGGTCAAGGGAATATTTTCACAAGATGTTTCACCTGAACAGGCATGAATACTGATATAGATATTGGTCTAATCCTAATGAAACATGTTCATGGCAAAATGCACTGGGCACGTCTGCCATCAGACAGACTTAACCCAGTCAGTGGGCATTTGAGCAGCAATAAGAGGAACACATACTTCTTTCACTGTTTTTAAAACAAGTCCACATTCTTCGCAACTCTATCTGAAGTTTGGGTTAGATCTGGGTAATCAAATTTATTTATCTTACACAACTTTGGGTACACTGTAACACAATCCTAATTTATCAAGCCACCAATAAAACATCTCCTGGTAAGTCAAACAGGTTTTTTTTTTTTTTTTTTCATATGCCACAAACAGATATACTATCGTTCAATCAGCTCAATTTTTAAACCCAACACGACACGTCCCTACTCTGTACCTTAGGATTTGTTGCGTCAAATCTTCCTAACATGAGATATGCTCAGGCGGCTGCATGAAACTGAATCCTGTTGTACAAACAATAAATTTGTGCTATTTCCTGTGCTGAAGTCTGCAGGGGTTGTGTGTTCTAACTCTCCAATAAATATGCAGTACATAAATGTAGCAATCTTTCCCCTGATGTATAAGATCTAAACTATCAGACGTGCTGAAAGCGTGAATTTTTAATATCACAGGAGCAATCTCACCTTAAAGGAATAGTTCATTCAAAATTAACATTTTGTCATCGTTCACCATCTATTCACTTTTCATCAATTATTCCATACTATGAAAGTCAATGGGGTCCAAATTCTGTTCATTTAGACCTGTTAGAGTTATTTCTATTTCTATTTTTCTATTATTTTTACACACTGCATCATCTTCTTGTTTACATTTTATGACGGATGGTAACCAGTATTAAGGTGCAATACACTATGTTGGAGTATCAATCAGATATTACTGGTGCTGATTACTTATAATATTATTTCTAGCATTACCATATCAATATTTCACTTGTCGCCAATTCCAGTATATTGCGACACCTCAACTTTCACTGTATGGCCAAGACATTTTAAAACATCTCCATCTGTGTTTCACAGAAGAAATAAAGTTGTACAGGTTTGGAACAACATGAGGGTAAGCCTCAAGCAAGCAAACAATGACCCAATTTTAATTTTTGGGTGAACTGTCTCTTGAAGGACCTGATGGAAAGCTCTCAAAGCACTGTGGGTATTTTAAACTATTCATTGGGCAGTAGAGATGGTGCATGGATTCAGATGGCACTCACAGATGTCCATCTACGAGCTGGAGTTGCAGTGGCAAATTTCCATTGTTTCCAAGCAACTGTAGAGAGTGTGTTCGGAAATGTCCACAAATATCTCCTTCATACCATACAGTCGTGTTGCACTATGCAGCCCGGCTGATTATAACAATGACAGGAAGTTAGTTTGGGAACCTCATCGATCTTTCCCCAGAATTCCCAACCGCGGCATGTCGAAACACACCCTCTGCCGTTCTTTTTCAATCTCTCTTAGTTATGTTACCCGTTTATCTCAGCATTTCATGATCGACACCTCCTCTTGCTTACTGCTGCACCTCCCACTGAGCGATTGTCTTCAAATCTTTTTTTAAAATAAAATTTTTCTTTTTCAATTAGATATGGCATTAAATCTCTGCTCTCACCACGTATATATTTACTATATCTTTAGATAGAAATATATATGTATATATTTTGACAACAAACATTGCAATATATTTTCTTTTTTTTTTTTTCTTTTGTATTGCAGGAGCCCTGATGTAGTACTTTTTTTCCTTTGAAATCATTGGGAGAGTTTGTCGATTTTTGGAAGTTTCTCTGTGATGGGGCTTTGCTTTGGAAACTGAGTGAACGAAGGAGGGTTGAGAGGCATTTCGATCCATTTAGGGGTTGAATGAAACCTTCCCCTCCTACATTTCACTCATTCCCTCCTTTATCCACCCCTGCGCTACCTAAAGCTAGAGTCTCTAAGACCTTCGAATAGGAACGACCGCTAGAGTCTTCGTGTGGGGAAGGAAAGCAAAGAATAAAGAGAAACAATGAACAAACGCAGAAAAGCTACACAGCGACGGCAGATATCTCTCCCTCTCTGTTCACGGGCCCGTCTGCCTCTAATTCCTCCCTACCTCTCTGCCCTCTTCCCGCCTTTCTGCCTGTGCTCGGTCCATCCAGGAGAGGCTGTTAGGCGTTCACAGTGAGACAGAGGAAGTGGTAACGTTTTTGGGGGAGGTCTGGGTGGGGAAGGAGGGGTGATAAGTATATGGCATCAAACACAAACAATCGAACGAACGAACGAACAAACAGCAAAACAAGAGCCTTTCTTTCATATCGAAGGGAGTCGAGAGAGAAGAGAAGGGAGATGCGTATACCCTTTACATACTCTTTCCAACTTGTCCCCCCTTTTCAGATGGACTCTAGACCTTGTTGCTCAGTGGGTGGCACTTGGCGTCTCCAAGCCGATCCGATGCCAAGAGACCAAGCACGCAGGCTTGGTCGAGAGGTCCTTTAAAGGTGTGTGCTGGCCACATGTATACATATATATTTACACATATACATACACATGCACACACACACCACACATACACAAGCTTGAGAAAGCTCAGTGGATCCACCCGGCCCTCCTTAGTGCTAAAGTTCATAATTTCGAAAATAGAAAACCGAACAAAAAAATAAAAGTACAGTAACCATACATCCGCAGTGAAAATGGCTCCAGACATTTTTTTCGCTTTTTTTTTCTTGTTTGTTTACAAAATAGTCAATAACACTCTATACTGTGTCATCAATTGCATGAAAAAAATCCCAAAGACTCGATTCAGGAGGTCGAGACTTTCGTCTTCGAGCTGTTTTTCCAGACCATTGTGGATCAGGAGGGGCGGAAGGTGGACACCGTGGTGGATTTGTTTATGCATAAGCTTTCCGAGGCAATGCGTTGCAGTATGAGAGACATAAAAAGAGACACTTTTTTGACAGCCTAAAAACATCTAGACAGGTTAATGTGAAACAATATATCTCTTAAAACCGCTTTTTTCCTATTTTCTGGAGTCGAGAAATCAAATGAACAAGTGCACATGGAAAGCATTTCGTGCATAAGGTCCAAGGTGTCTTTGACAGAGAGAAGAGAAAGGAGAGAGGGGAAGAAATAAGGACAAAACGTAAGACAAAAGGAAAAAAAAGGCAAAATTGGGGAAAGGGTCCAGGGGTTTGGCATATTTAATCCTGGAGAAGGCCAGATAAAAAAGCTTGAGCAGAAGAATAAAAAAAGGAAAGCAAAAAAAGGTAACAGAGAGGAAAAGAGAGAGACCCCTGTCCCGTCATTGTTCATTTCCGCCCCTGCCCAGACTCCAGGAGTGTGTGAACGTACTGTATGTGTATACGTATGTATGTGAGCTACACCAGAGTGTAGGATTTGGAGTACGCCCCAGCATTCTGCTTTTGCAGTCTGCCCAGGCCGGACGAGCTGCTCTCGAGCAGAGAGTCTCTGGATCCCCCGACCTTGGAACTGCCGGGCGTTGGGCCGCTGCCTCCCGTTGAGCCTGCGATTGCTCCTGCGGCAGCTGCCCCGCTTGGGGCCGAGGAGGTGGAGGAGGTGCTGGGCATGGTGAGAGTCCTCTGGGGCAGGGTGGCTGTGCCTGAGCTGATGCTGGAGCTCCCAGCGGCCCCGCTTGAAGCTGGGCCTGATGTACCAGAGGCCCCTGAGCTGGTCAGGCTGCTCAGGCCGCCGTGGCCCAGCGTCAGGGCCTGCTGCTTGGAGGGGTCTAATGTCATGTGGCGGCCCTGTGTGTGGTAGGCCCGGGCGGCAAGGCTCCGGATGGAGGCCTCGCGAGGCGGGACCACAGGGCAGGGGTCGTGCAGCTCCGCCTGTTTCCGGAAGAAAGGGTCCGTCTTCATGTAGAGGGGGAGGTTACAGTACTCACCTGTAGGACAGAGGCAAGTGTCAGTAAAACAATGTTAAATTGCAGCTTCTGTAGTTGGAGGCTATTCTATAGATATCACTTTAATATATACAGTATGTGACCCTGCACCACAAAACTAGTTGCAACAATACATTGACATTGGGTCAAAATTATAGATTTTTCTTTTATGCCAAAAATCATTAGGATAGTAAGTAAAGGTCATGTTCCATGAAGATATTTTGTAAATTTCCTTATTTTTTTATTTTAATTAGTAATATGCATTGCTAAGGACTTCATTTGGACAACTTTAAAGGTGATTTTCTCAATATTTAGATTTTTTCCCACCCTCAGATTCCAGATTTTCAAATTGTTGTATAGCAGCCAACTATTGTCCTTTCCTAACTATTTATTTATTCAGCTGTCAGATGATATCAACCTCAATTTCAAAAAAATGACCCTTATGACTGGTTTTGTGGTCCAGGGGGGAAGTTCTGGAAATTACACAAGCTGGACTTCACAGCTCCAACAATAAACATTTAACACCCCCAAAATGTGTTGTCAACTCACTCTTGTTGGCGCGGTGGGGAATGGGCACTGCCACGTTTTTGCCGCGGTCGTAATCCTGCGGTTTGGGTGGAGAGGCAGTGAAGCGACAGATGCCTGGTTCGGATGGTGTGCTCATAGAGGTCATGCTGTCTGCATTATCGTTGGTGCCTGTGGTCATCTGATCAGAGGAGCTGTCAGAGATGAAGCACTCAGTGATCTCAAACTTGGCGTGCTGCAGGTGCTCCTCCAGCTTAGCGTGTTCGTACGCTCGGGCCAGCTCCTCGTACGTGGAAGATGCACTCTCTGTGGACACCATACTGTTTCGTCCCTTATCTGAGCACAGGAGAGGACAAGAATGAGTGTTAACACTCTTCATATGCTGGTGAAACAGACCCTTTCTGTCAAAGTTTTGGCCAGAAAAGACCAAGTCTGGTTAATGGGACCATAAATATTCTTAAAATCTGAAATGTGTGTGTGTAAGTGTGTGGACCTGTGTCCTGGGACAGGCTGGCGCTGTAGCTGTCACTCTCTGTGACTGTAATGCCGTGCTGGGAGCCCACTGTCCGCCAGTCTGAGGTGAGAGTGCGAGCAGGTGTGGATGCCTGGCATTTAGTCAGAGTCCACTGGCTGGAATAGCGGTTCCTCGTGCTGTGTGCAGACTTCACACTCTTCCTCGATACTGGATCTGAGAAAAGTAACATTAGAGAGTGTATGAAACATTCACTAATTATACCATCTTCCATCTGTTATGGAATGAGTGGGTGAGCTGTGACATACTGGTGCCCGGCCTGATGTCTGACATGTCAATCAAAGGGCCTGTGTTCTGGATGAGGGCGGGATGATGCACAGACACGCCTGTACAGAAGCTCTGAGGGTTCACTGATTGGCTGAATTCAGTGTCTGTCACAGGGATGGTGGCCTTGTCTTCACCTATCGCCCCCAACAGAGAAACACACACATACCTTGAGGAAAAATTTCCTTTTAGGAATAAACTCAACTCCATCTCAGATTTTTTTTAATATAATGCAATAGCTTATGATTTGCATATATGCAAACACATACACACTGACCTATCTGTTTGATTCCCTCTTTGTCCTCGATGAGCAGTTGCACGCGGGGGATATCTATGTGCAGTCGGGGTCCCTGAGGTGGGCCTTTCACAGGAGTGTCAAAACTTCGATTGTTCTTACTGCTCCAGGTACAAAACAACCACAGACAGACACACACAAAGACAGAGGGAAAAAATGTATTGCCACTGCCACTTCCTTAAACACAAATTTCGTAAGGAATTCATTTTGAGTTTAATGTTTGAGTTTTAATTCTGGAGTTTAATATGCAGACAGATTTCTAAATATATCCTTACCTGATAAGCATCTCAGCCAAGCTCTTAGCATCTACAGATGGAAATGAGAGTAATTTCATTTGAATGATTCTCAAAATGTGTAATAAAAATATGAAATACAAAAAATAGAAACTATACTGTGGTGGCCAAAATTTTCAGAACACCTGACAGATCTGAAATTATTGACCTTTTTTGCCTCCAAAACATGATTTCATTTCATAATGTTCATGAAACATGCAGATGGTTGCTCTGAGCACAAGTGAGTCGTACTGTTTTTATCCACTTTTAACTTTAATATTTGGTATGTCCACCTTTTGCAGCAATTACAGCAGCACATCTCTCTGGCATAGTGTCAATATATTTCCTGAGAACTTCAACACTAATGTTATCCCATGCCTTCTGCGACTTAAGCCAAAGGCTTTCCTTTGAATGTATAATAGATCTGTCCAGTTTATTTTCCAACTCGCCCCAAATTTGCTCGATGGAGTTTGAGGGGGCCAGTCCATCATTTTCAATGCTCCAGCAGATTCCTTCCATCACAGGTAGTTCCGGCCATAGTTAGTTTTATGGGTATCATATGGGTTTTTGTCAATTCAACAAAAACAACTGAAATATGCCAAGTGTTCTAACAATTTTGGCCACCACTGTATATATAATATTCTATTCAAACAGCATTCTATACATTTTAGGCCTATTTCTCTCTCACCTCTGAGTCTCTTGAGTCTCTTTTCTTTGCGTTTCTTGCGGATAATGAAGAGTAGGGCCATGCCCAATGTGACCAGGATGACAGGGCAGCCGATAGAGAAAAGCTTTTTAACATCATCCCCTTCCCCTCGCGCTGATTTAATAGGCGGAATAGTGCCTGCGGAGGAAAGGAAATAGAGATAAGTACAGAGATCGAGATAAAGCTCACGTCAAGGCCTCTTATCTCTAAAATTCAGGCCTAAAAACAGCTTAATTAATTGATTTAGCTGCTAATTGTACATGTTCTTTTGTGTTGTCCTCTATTACATGCCCTGACCCTGGAGGAAATATATTTGTACATCCGAACAATTATTGAATGGAAATTGAGTGACTTGACTAATGGTGGCAGAATTACTGGGAAATGAAACTCTCTCTTGCTTGTAAACTTACTACCATCATAATCCAGCGTCGCAAACTGGGAGCTCTGGTTTCCGCACCCGGCGCTGTTGCACGCCTTCATCTTTAGCTCATACCAAGTGGCCTCACGCAGCTCGGCGAGGAAGATGTCAGCCGAGGCATTGGTCCGCACGCTCTGCCAGGCCCAGGTGCCTTTGGGGCGGAACTCTAGCAGGACAGCAGTGATGGGGCAGCCACCGCTCGTCCAGCCCTGCAGGTTGAGGCGGGCATGGGTGGAGTTGATGTGAGTGAAGAGGGGCTGGTCTTTATTGAACTGCGGCTCTGCAAAACAAGAATAGATCACATTGCATTTTACAGTATATATTAACATGTCATGAATAAAGCGCTTCCACCTACATCACGGTTTGGTCAGTTACCCGAAGTTGCTTAATCATATAGAGCAGGACTTAGCAAGTAATAAAGAGCATGATCTTTTAACTAAAGTTAATGGTGGAAAAGATCCATACGAGCAGTATAAGTTATGATATAAGCCTAATATTTCCCCAAGCAATGATAAGAACAAACACGAGTGTTGTCAAGATTCTTGCCCTGGAAATCCTGGTTCAGTTTGGCCAACCACAAATGCCTTCTTTCCATTTTCAGCAGCAAAAATCTGAAAAATTTGCAAGTTCCGTTTGGTTCAATGGCGTTGTTTACATTCAGTGTCGCCAATGTGGCCGATTGACGATGTGTCCTGAAAACACCCTATTGATGCAATAGATTATTTACCATATAATCTAATTTCACATGTCTAAATGTCCCATACAACACCCAACTGATTTAGATTTATCTTAGAATTTTACATTTTTCTTAAATGGGATTTTCACTACTGTGCAAACTTTTTTATTTATTTTTTATTTTTTTAAAGAAATTACTCAGTAAGGATGCATTAAGTTAATCAGAAGTCATTATAATGATTTCTGAAGCATCATGTGACACTGAAGAATGGAATAATGGCTGCTGAAAATTCTACTTTGCCATCACAGAAATTAATTACATTTGCATCAATTACATTTTAAAATATATTGCTTAGTGAGCATAAGAGACTTCTTTCAAAAACCAAAATTTACAGACCCTCAAATTTTGAACAGTAGTGTTTATGAATAAAAATAGATCTTCCACTATGAACTTTAGCAAATCATTTATTATTATTTATTTTTTTACATATTTCTCAAAGCTAAAGTAAAAAACAAGCCTATTTAATTCTAACGGTTAGTGAAATGTAGGAAAATAGTCATAAGAAACTAAATGAATACCATTTTTGGTGCAAGAGCCTTGATTAAACGTGAACTTCAGGGAAGAAAACAAGCTACAAGACGTGTAATATTTAGCTATTTAGAACTGCTCACCTCTGCCGTGAGTCTTGGCCTCAATGATCTCGCTGATGCGACCGGCTCCCACACTGTTTTTTGCTGCAAGTTTGACTTTGTACCAGGTACCACAACGCAGGTTGTCCAACTTGAAAGAGCGTTCACTGGAGCTAATGAAGACATCTTTCCACTCCTCAGTGTTATCTACTGAATATTGCAGCACGAAACCTGAACATGCACAGACATATGCAATATATTATTGATGGGATTTTATTAATGACATTATTATATTGTATGTTATTTTATCAGTTCATGCAATTCCTGGGAATCAAACTCATGTTGGCATTGCAAGCCTAACTTGGAACACTTCCTAACATCACCACCAGATGGCGCATTGATCTTGCAGACTAATCTTAGAGTAACAATCTCAGATGGAGTGTTGATCAGATTGCTGTAAACCTCCATTAGTAACCCAGACAGAGAGAGAAATGCTGACTGCACAGTTATGCAAATAGATGCACAATATGGCGTCGCCCATCATTAGGAGCGGCCTGGATTTGGTGTCTCATTTTGGCTTTGGCAGATGGCAAAATAAAGGCAGCCACATCAGAAGGATTTACCCACTGACAGCCTTGTATTCTCCTTATTTTCCTCCCACCTTTACACACACAAACACTACAGACATCTCTTGTTTTTTTTTTTTTTTACCTAATTTACTGTGAGATGCAAGCAGTTTGACAGTAACGTGACACAGTGACAGATTAATCACAGTCTGAAAGAAAGATGGATAGACAGAAAAAAAAGAGTCTGCAAAATGTAAATAAACAAATCTTAGAGATAAAGAAAAAAAATGAAAAAGGGAGAGAGATAAAAGAAGAGACTTTTACTTTGAGGAGCCCACTACATAAAAATTCTGAGGCGACCAGAAAGAGAAAGGACAGGTGCTTGTACCTCTGATGGAACTTCCTCCATTGTCTCCAGGGATCCAGGCCAGAGTGATTGAAGAAGTAGATGTGGTGGAAACTGTCAAACGTGGTTGATCTGGAGGCACTATAACATAGGACACGCAGAGATTGATAGGAATTGTTCTTTTAACACTCAAACACCAGCAGCCAGTCGAGATTTAATATTTTGGCCACCATGGTTTTCCTAGCATGTGTTTCGATGTAAATCAACTTTTACTTGTCCTGTAACAAGATATCTATATATGTATATAATCTGTATCGCCACTCTATAGATGTGGTCACATTTACTGGTGTTTGGAAAATTTAGTCATCAATAGGAATCGGTGAAATTGAGAATTTTACTTGAGAGCGAAAGATTTACTCACACAGATTTTGCAACAGGTTTAAGTTGGTCACACAAATTGCCAAACTGACCAACATAAGGCTACTCTGAAAGTGACTTATGAGCTTTACGCACTGCTATTGACAATGGACCTTTTTTGCCCAAAATTGAGCCAAATTCCATGTGACTGCACTTTAACCCTAAAATCAAATCTTAAAATCATGTTCATAGGAATGTTGTCCCAGGAACATTTTACAGGATGGTGTGAAAATATGCGCTTACTTACCTTGCACCAGCAGGTTTACGATGATTGTGTCAAATCCCAGTGTGTTGGTAGCCGTGCAGGTGTAGTACCCAGAATCCTCAGCTTTCACAGAGCGCAGCACCAGGGTACCATTGGAAAGAATATTCCGGTGACCGTCTTGAGTAACTGGGATGGCGGTGTCCTCACTGTAAGGATCAAATCAGTCATATTGACCTTCTCATCTTTGAATAAATTAGAGGTGAATGTCTGAGAAGAGTCAGAGGACTGAAACAAGGTATTTAGGTTTGTAAATCTATACCTTTAAGGGTGTTTTCACACTTGTAGCTCGGTTCATTTGGTTCATTTGGTCCAGACCAAAAAGGAAAATGATACATTTGGTGTACTTAGTGTTCACATTGGCATTTTTGACAGCGAACCTAAATGCGTAGTGATACGGTCAGAACCTGATTGGTCGGGTTAAATGACGTATTCATGACGGAACTTACCAAACACCCCAAACAAAAGGTGTGTTCAACTTAAAGCGGCAATGCGGGTGCATGATATTAAAGCACCCATTAACTGATCAGTCTGCTCAGCGACACTTTAAGTCGAACACAGTTAATGCCGTCTGCTGGAATAAGCGTGCTCATTGTTGTGTGTATAATTTTATTTTCACCACCTCTAAACTCACAAGGAGCTCATAAAAGGCACTTTACCTCATCGTTCCTCCACGTTTGCCCTCTGCTCATTTTGTTTTGGTTACACCGCTCGTTCAATGTCGTCAAATCATGTCGCATAGCGTCGCATCTTGTCATTACTTCCTGGTTTTGGTTCGTTTAGAAGTTTTTGGTCCGTATTGCGTTCATATTTCATTTAGGGTGTTTTCACATATAGTTCGTTTTAAGAGAACCAAACCCAGTTCACTTAAAGTGAACCAGAAAGGGAACCAGCCGAAAGTGACCTCAGTCCTTTTGGTGTTCACAATGTAGTGGACTCAAAAGAGAACCAAGTTCTTTTTTTGTTCACACCACAACTTTATAAGAACTCAGCTTAAGAGCCCAGCTTTCTTTGCAGCAGTGGATTTTAGGTATTCAAATGGCATCTTCACATGTTGTCATCACATGGATGTGGCACATTTTGAGGCAAATGACAAACAGAGAAGGAGTCAGACAAAGCAGAACTAAAGGAATGCATCTGAAAAAACAGGAAAGGAAGAGGATAGCAACTAAAAAGAAATTTTTCTTCCAACACTATCAACAACTGCTGCTGCTTGCCACACTTTCATCTTCAACATCATTTGTGGGACAAGCACAAGCGCTTGCACCCAAAATTTCATCCACATCTTCGTAGAAGGGACAGGAATCCTTTATTTCCGCGGACTCTCCACTTCGACGGATTTTGTCCCAGATGGCAAGCCTCCAGGTACACATGTCAAAACGAAATGCGAAGCGGGCCGGGATCTCATTGCTTTCGCATATCATGAAGATATTGAACCACAAACGGACCCACAAACGAACCGTACTCAGACCACCTCGGTTCGCTTTTGGGTCCTTTTAGGGGGGTCTGAGATCACATGGTTTGTTCACATATACACGCTGAACCGCTCTGAGAGCTTTTGAAAGGGTTAAACGAACTAGGTGTGAAAACACCCTTAAACTGCACCAGAGTTCGTTTGGAAACGGACCGAGGCCCATATTTTTTGCGGTCTTGGTCCGCTTGTTTGGTGTGCACCAGGGTTCGGATGGCAGCGTTCACACTTACTCAAACGAACCGCACTTACAGAGCAATCGCACCAGAGTTCGTTTTAATCGAACCAAACATGACAAGTGTGAACATACCCAAAGTTTCTATATTTCAAGGACTCATTGGAAAAACACAGTGATGAAAGCTGATCCTAGACCTGTCTTTGGTCCATTTGATGGTGGGTGTTGGCTCTCCCACTGAGCTGCACGGCAGCCGAACTTCCTTCATCCACGGAGTGGTCACCGTTCCGCCGAAAGACAGGATTTTAGCAGGAGCTGTGTAGGACAAATAAAGAGTCATGTATTAATATACTGGTGAACTAGACTGATTTATTTTTTGGTATTTTTGCCTTTAATGTGATAGGACAGGAAGCGAAATGGGAAGGAGAGAGAGGGGTGGGATCAGGAAAGGTCTGCGAGCTGGGACTCAAACTTGGGACGTACAAAGCGCAATGGCACTTTATGTCGGCACGCTGCCTACGAGGCTACCAAGCCAACTTAGACGGACATTTTTGACCACTGCGTTCAGCTCTTTTGCAGTCTCAGGCACGACACTACACTATTCTAAAAACATGATACTCAAGTGCAAAATTTAAAAAAAAAAAAAATGCATATTTCGACTTTGCATTTTTTCCCCCATTCCACTGCACTGCACCTCGCATTTTTAAATACAAAAACATTTTCTGTGTGAACCTCCCCATTACAAGTATAATTTCTGCAATTTAAAAGTCTACATGTTATATATGAACATTTACTGTATTCAAATAATGTTTTTTTTGACTACATTGGAAATATACATACATGTATGTACATGAAAAAACCGTCCATCAAGGGAGGCTTGCTCTTTAAACTAGCTGCAAATTACTTGTTAAATAAGAACACACACACACACACACACACACACACACACACATTCATAGATTCTCTCCCTGGTTTTCTGACCCAAGAAATATTGATTGAACTGCCCCCTTCATTGTCTGGTATATTGGCCAGGTCATTGTCTGCCATCTCTTTCTCATTTAGATGCTTTTACTCCTCTCCACATAATAAATGACAGGCTTTACCTCTATCCATCAGGAGAAAATCAAAGAAAAGGAAGAGAAGAGAGCATCAGTGACAGAGAATGACCTGTAACACCCAGTTCTCACTCAGGTCATCTGCCTTATCAGGCAATTGCACAATTTCTACATGATTGCTAAGTAAATAAATCTAAATTACAGACAGGAAACCTCAAACCTCAATTTCTGCGTGGAAACTGTCTGTCTACTTGAGAACAAGTACTGGCTTTAGTGCATATGTTTAGGTACAGATATGACTGGAGATATATTACGCCAGCACAGCTATTAATAACACTTATTTTCCCATTAAACTCTAGGTGGACTCACCTTTCCCAGCAGGCTCCACAGTCACCTTCTCGCTGATATTGCCCCGACCAGCAGTGGTGACAGCGGCTGCCCAGATCAAATACTGCTGACCCCGGGTCAGGTGGGTGATCCTGTATATCAGCAGCTCAGGGTTGGCTTCATATTCGCTGGGTGCCTGGGATCATTGCAGAAACACATAAAGTTACAAATGTGCCCAGAGCTGATAAAGACAACAGCATAAGTTCATATATATAGTCAGTTTTCTCTTTTATCTCTTAGAATTAAAAAAAATGTTGGCGGGACTTTTATATTCTATTCAGGAAACCTGTTTGAAAACAGTAATTATTCTTCTAGTTGGTCATGCTACTGAGACAGAAGTTATTTAGCTTTGAACTATAAAGTTTATAGCTAGTTACCTGAATTAAGGTGCAGTCACATCTATCATTGGTCTGCAATATTTTGCAGAAATTTGAAATTCACACAAACCGCGCTTACCAACGTAAATTTGCTGCGCTGACAAACAAAGTTGATTGGTTTAAAAGTCACTTTTGTGTGAGATGTGCTTCATACATTAATAAATGATTGACAGTGGACCTTTTCCTCCACAAAATTTCACACTTAAATTACAGATTCAGTTTAAAGGTAACACATTAATAACTTAGTCCTGAGCTTTGTTACCGTCACAATAATGAATGTTGTATTCAACAGAACTGCACTTGCTGAGAATTAACGTGTGTGTTTGCACAGAGAATATTTTTGGCCTTGCTTTAGGCTCCAGCTCTTATAAAAATGCTTTTTAAAGCTAAACATGAAAGATGATGACTTGTTTTTAAGCAGAATTTATACTGGACTCTTTAAAGGTGAAGATGAATGTGTAACTCTTAGTGTGGCGGCACCTGGAGAAAATGATTATTCAAACACAATTCTTTCCTTTACCCTTGACTTAGTGTTTGCTAAATAACACGCTAAGAGATTTCTGCTGCTCTTCTTTATGTGAGTGAAAAAGGCTGAACTATGTGTCTGTGTGTGCGTTTGCATTTGTGTGTGTGTGAGAGAGAGAGAGAGAGAGACCCAGGGGGCCTTACACAAGTAGATGAGAGGGTAAAAAGACAATACCCCTAGACACACTAGATCAGTCAGCCTCAGATAACACTAACAATAGAGGCCGACTAATGAGAGATATCTGCTGCTCACCTCAGCATGCGTGAGACACACACACACACTCCACAATGAGTATTTCTATTATTATATCCACCTTTCATTGTAATGCACAACAGAAACAAAAATGTACGCTGTACACGCACATAAATAACATGACGTTAGGCTGTGCTTCCAGCTCTCTGTAATTGTAGTGTGTTTAAGAGAGCCGTGTGTCTGCTGTCCAAACGCATGCTCATCACAGTCAACGTCTGCTGCCCGCAGACATGCAAACACACACAGTGTCATTCCCACCGATCGCCCTGAATGCTGCCCTGCCATCCTCCGTCATACCCCTCGGCCCTGATGCTAACACATCCACACACACACACATAGTGTTGTCTCAATTCATGATGAGATGGCTTTTATGACGGTTTGAGGCTAATGGATTTTGTATTAATATATTTCCATATTCTGTTCATAATCAGAAATATCTTTCTCTCTTTATAGCAGCAGTCTTCTGAGGGAGCATTTTAACTGAAATGGAAGCTCATAAGTGATTGATTTGGAACACTTTACATTTAATTTCCACAATTGAATTTAATTTTGCTGCACTAGTATGAAAGCAATTAAATAAATAAATAAATAGTAGATGTAGGTGATAGTAGAAGTAGATGCTACAATAGACTTTTTGGAGGGCTTAAGTGCGCAGACAGCATCATTATGGTCACATAGTTAAGTTTCCCTGGTATACTTAGACCACCTTGGTCGGCCATCTTGGAATAACACTTTCCCTGTATGTTAATATGCCTACTTCCATACTACAGGTGCTGGTCATATAATTAGAATATCATCAAAAAGTTGATTTATTTCACTAATTCCATTCAAAAAGTGAAACTTGTATATTATATTCATTCATTACACACAGACTGATATATTTCAAATGTTTATTTCTTTTAATTTTGATGATTAGAGCTTACAGCTCATGAAAGTCAAAAATCATTATCTCAAAATATTAGAATATTACTTAAGACCAATACAAAGAAAGGATTTTTAGAAATCTTGGCCAACTGAAAAGTATGAAAATGAAAAGTATGAGCATGTACAGCACTCAATACTTAGTTGGGGCTCCTTTGCCTGAATTACTGAAGCAATGCGGCGTGGCATGGAGTCGATCAGTCTGTGGCACTGCTCAGGTGTTATGAGAGCCCAGGTTGCTCTGATAGTGGCCTTCAGCTCTTCTGCATTGTTGGGTCTGGTGTCTCTCATCTTCCTCTTGACAATACCCCACAGATTCTCTATGGGGTTCAGGTCAGGCGAGTTTGCTGGCCAATCAAGCACAGTAACACTATGGTCATTGAACCAGCTTTTGGTACTTTTGGCAGTGTGGGCAGGTGCCAAGTCCTGCTGGAAAATGAAATCAGCATCTCCATAAAGCTTGTCAGCAGAAGGAAGCATGAAGTGCTCTAAAATTTCCTGGTAGATGGCTGCGTTGACTGTGGACTTCAGAAAACACAGTGGACCAACACCAGCAGATGACATGGCAGCCCAAATCATCACTGACTGTGGAAACTTCACACTGGACTTAAAGCAACATGGATTCTGTGCCTCCACTCTTCCTTCAGACTCTGGGACCTTGATTTCCAAATGAAATGTAAAATTTACTTTCATCTGAAAAGAGGACTTTGGACCACTGAGCAACAGTCCAGTTCTTTTTCTCCACAGCCCAGTTAAGATGCTTCTGACGTTGTCTCTGGTTCAGAAGTGGCTTGGTAGCCCTTTTCCTGAAGACGCCTGAGCGGTGACTCTTGATGCACTGACTCCAGCTTCAGTTCTCTCCTTGTGAAGCTCTCCCAAGTGTTTGAATCGGCTTTGCTTGACTGTATTCTCAAGCTTGCGGTCATCCCTGTTGCTTGTGCACCTTTTCCTACCCAAAATCTTCCTTCCAGTCAACTTTGCATTTAATATGCTTTGATACAGCACTCTGTAAACAGCCACACATTTCAGTAATGACCTTCTGTGACTTACCCTCTTTGTGGAGGGTGTCAATGTTCGTCTTCTGGATCATTGCCAAGTCAGCAGTCTTCTCCATTATTGTGGTTTCAAAGAACAAGAGATACCCAGAATTTATACTGTAGGGATGGTCATTTATTCAAACTCAAATGTAAATATTCTAATATTTTGAGATACTGATTTTTGACTTTCATGAGCTGTAAGCTCTAATGATCAAAATTAAAAGAAATAAACATTTGAAATATATCAGTCTGTGTGAAATTAATGAATATAATATACAAGTTTCACTTTTTGAATGGAATTAGTGAAATAAATAAACTTTTTGATGATATTCTAATTATATGACCAGCACCTGTATATAGCAGGCAAAAAACAGTACATGAGGTGAGTAGTATGTCCAAATTTATATGCTACGTCCCAATTCGCATACTATCCGTCCTAAATAGTATTCGAAAATAGAATTAGTATGTCCCAAATCATAGTATGTTTAAAAAAGTATGCCAAAGATTCCCAGATGGTCTACTACTTCCGGTTAGAACTTTTTCTTTACAAAAAGAGTACATACTTTTAGGGCATAGTATAAGCAGGCGAATTGGGACGCTGCAATAGTATTCATAAAACAGTAGGCGAAAATTACCCAGATGGCATGCTATTTCCACTGAGTTTCTGAAGCATGCATCTGATGTATACTTTACTATTGCAGTGACAACATGGCGGATGCAGTACGTCTGAATTTTATTCATACTACAGACATTCAAACTATATAGAACAATATTTTTTTAATAGTCACAAAGTAAGTTTTAGCAACTACTTTACAGTATGTGATTTTGGATGGAGTCTGTCTCCAAGATGAAGTTCATCACAATGCATTCATTCATGTGATGCTGGTTTCTGTGCTTGGGGCGCCCACTGAAAAAGTGTAAAAATGCTAAATAATAATAATTGTAATAATAATAATTTTAATAGCACATTATAAAAACATTACAATAACAAAGTACTAATTATCACAGGTTTTAGTGACATCGGTATACTAGTACTAAGGGATATTTAAGGGATAGTTTACCCAAAAATGTCATTAATGACTCACCCTCATGTCGTTCCAAACCCGTAAGACCTTCGTTCATCTTCAGAACAAAAATTAAGATATTTTTGATGAAATCTGAGAGCTTTCTGACCCTGCATAGACAGCAATGCAACTGAAACGTTCAAGGCCCAGAAAGGTAGTAAGGACATCATTAAAATAGTCCATGTGACATCAGTGGCTCAACCTCAGTTTTATGAAGCTACAAGAATACTTTTTGTGTGCAAAGAAAACAAAAATAATGACTTAAAAAAAAAAAAAATCACATTCTGACGTAGAACCCTGAAGCGCTGCACCTTGTTTACAAGCAGAGGAAGATGCACAATACATAAAACAGTCTTCATAAACATGTCGGAAGGTTTCGACAGCGAGGATAACTTGCAATTTTTTGCCCAGCCTTACTTATTCGAACCAGAATATACAGACGATGAACTAAGAGAGATGGGCGTTCTGTGTCAGAACATCTGCTCCTGCATCAGCAGCATCATCACATGCATACATTGTGGTACTCTCGTGAACACATCGAAGACTGACACGGAAAAGAAGAAATTGTTGAATAAAGTCGTTATTTTTGTTTTCTTTATGCACAAAACGCATTCTCGTAGCTTCATTAAATTACGGTTGAACCACTGATGTCACATGGACTATTTTAATGATGTCCTTACTACCTTTCTGGGCCTTAAATGTGGTAGTTCTGTTGCTGTCTATGCAGGCCCAGAAAGTGCTAAAATTTCATCAAAAATATCTTAATTTGTGTTCCGAAGATGGTCTTTCAGTGTCATAAGTGACATTGTAATTGAGTGAGTAATTAATGACAGAATTTTCATTTTTGGGTGAAGTAACCCTTTAATAATAATAATAAAAATAAAAGTTTACATCACTCTACATTTTTCACAATACATGGGTCTTATGTTTAGCTGCCTTCATATTTTAGGAAGGGGGTCCCTTACAAGAGATCATATTTGTGGGACATCAAAAAATTTTCTTAGAAGGCTGTGTTGGGAGTGTGTCTGTGACACCTAAAGACACTGTCTAGGTGTCCAGCTCTCTAGGCTTCTGAACCTTCTCTCCCTAGTTCATTTCGATTCATCTTTTCCTCTCTCTCTCTCTCTCTCTCTCTGTCTCTCTCAGCATGAATCAGGTACGGGAGGTGCAGACGGGAGGGGTGGAGCGCTGTAACGGATATTAAAATATTCCTCCAGTGTGGAGATAGCAGTGATCCGGGGAGTGATAGAGGGAGATAATGAAAAGAGGAACAAAAGTACTCCCCGCACGCTGAGTCTGACCCCCCTTCCTCCTTCTCTACCTCCTCCACCCCCCTTCTCCTCTCACACTCATTTACATAGTAATCACCCCGTGCTCTCCGAGAGGCTGGAGAGAGAGAGGAGTGATTTGTGAATGAGCGAAAGAAAGGAAGAGAGTGAGCATGTGTACATCTGGACAGGTACATTAATTCAGTGTGAGAGTACACAAATTATGTGTGTGTGTGTGTGTTTGTCGAGGAGGTGGTTATAAATGTGATCGAGCCTGTGGGATGTGTGTGTGTGTGTTTGTGCGTGTGCTGTCAGCTTGTTTCCTGCCCTCCCTGATGAACAGATGAGGTTGTCTAGGCAACGTGATGAGACGCAGATATGCAAATGAGACGGGAGGGTGAGCTTGCATGCACACACTGCAGTATGAGCCCCTCATTTACACACACACGCACACACACATCCTGCTGATACTGCAGCACAACCTCACACATGCACAGATTAAAAATACACTCGACACAAATCCAGACGCAAATAAAAAATATGGTGAAATAAACACTGATTTATACTTAGAATCAAAAGAAAACTGATAGAATCTAAAATCCACACATACTGTCCCCACACCCATATGAAATAAAGCACATAAGTGTAAAAAATACACAAATATTCACTTTCGTCTGCTTCAACGAACACACAAACGCAAGCATGCCTTCATTTTTGAACAAAAATACTAAACCAACTGACGTCAACACCAAAATCAATGTTAAAAACAAGTTTCCCCTTTTTGCCTCACCGGTTGGCCTGATCCAGGGCTGGAACAGTAAATTGTGTATTTTCGGATGATTCCATTGGGTTTGATAGGGGGAAGCCAGGATACCACCACACTACTTGCAGAGGATGGCACGGCTTTAATGCCCGCTGGAGGACCGGGGTCTGAAAGAAAAAAAGAGAGACAGAAGGCTAGATTAATGTATGACAGAGGCATTGTGGGATTTACTACATTTCCCAGTGACCAAAAGGTATGTTCGTAAAACGTAAACGTAAAATGCTTTTCTGGTCTTACAAGATGTTGTCATGCTGTCGTTTTGCCTATTTAGTCAGCTGAACAAGTATACTTTGGCTTTTTCAAATATGTTAAGGTTTGCGTCAAATGCTGTCAAATGATTAATCGCGATTAATCACATCCAAAATAAAAGTTTTTGTTTACATTATATATGTGTGTGTACTGTGTATATTTATTATGTGTATATATGCACACACACACATACAGTATATATTTTGAAAATATTTACATGTATTTAGATGTATATATTTATATTCATATAATTTATATACAAATGTATTTAATATGTAAAAGTAATATATTTTTTCTGAAATATATATGTGCATGTGTGTGTATATATGTATACATAATAAATATACAAAGCACACATATTATGTAAACAAAAGCTTATATTTTGGATGTGATTAATCGCAATTTATCGTTTGACAGCACTAATTTTTAGTTGAATGATTGGTGTTCAGACAACACATTAGCATGGCCATCAATGCGACCACATTGTATTATCTTTTCATTGCACTGCAAAGAAAATTTGCCGACCACTGAGCTTTTGGTCACATGGCAAGAGCCGCTGCTGTTACAGAAAATATGCCTTGGTGGCACTCATGACAAATTTGTTAAGCGACAGTAAACAATAGAAGATGAATACGGAACTGGCTTTCTTATCTCAGTACTCTTGTATTTGGTGTTATTTGATAAACACTATAGCAAATACAAATAAGCGCCACCTACTGATAGAGCAAATTTGCATTTTCATTCAGTGCCATTTTTTTCCCCCATTTGTCTGAACAGACAAACCATATTCAAAAACTGAACATTCATATTGATGTGAACAGGCCTTGAACCTTTTGTGGGGGTCAAGGGCTTTTTTTTTAGGATTGGCCACAAATCCACTGAACCCCCCCATCACATTTCTGCCATCTTAGAAATAACCGTCTCACTTTAGTGTGTCTAGAATATTCAGGAAGACATGGAGATTTAAGGAGGATTTGAAAAAAAAAAAAAAAAAAATCATCATCATTACTACTTGGGTTTAATCTAATGGGTCAATCCGTCAGGGGGTTCAGGTCTTAAAATGTGGTGACACAAACTGCTGTGATATTTTTGTGGTATTAATGATGATTCAACAGCATAATTCCTTGCTATGAGCAAAGGGAAAATGGGACAAAACCATTGACCAAAAATTCCAGACAAGTAGCCCATTGACAAACCGACACCACACACATATACTCCTAAATCTATCAAATTCAAAATGCATCTCTCTCATTCTCCAGCACTAAAAGACTCCTTATTTCCCTGAACCCCTCTCAACCCCACCAGAGAAAAGAGGAGAGACAGATATCGCCCTAATCCTATCCTGACCAGTGTAAGCACAAAATTAATGTCAGCTAATCCACAAAGAATAAATCCTTCTCCTTGTGTTGGATGGAGGATCTGCTTTGAGACACATACCCAGACCCCCTCCTTCAGCGTCTTAATTCTCATTAAGTGTGCTAATGCTATATCAGAGCCTAAATGCCGCCAAAGCGACCGTATCCAGCAATCAAGCAATCCAGCATCATTCTAGGCCTGGACCATGCAGCACTTGCCTCCAGCTAATGTGGTTTTGTGGCAAGATTTTACATCTGACAATCTCCCCCCATCCAGACCTCATAGACACAACACCCTTGAGCTTGAATAGAGCCTGGGTAAAGGGGAAGTGGCTTGCATGTAATGTGGCTGTGCATTTGAATATGGGCCCACCACTGGCTGGGTTGAAAGCTCATTGGAGGGTCACAATTATCTATTACATAGATACATTTAGATACATTTGTGGTCCAAAATCGAGTGAGCTGCCCATTTAAGGGATCATTAATATGCTTATTAGAAAGTAACATTAATTTGTCCTTAAATTTCCCTCAATGGGCCACATTCTAAGACAAAATCATTTATAAAGGCAGTCCCAGAATTAACTGCATTGCAGCAAGCTCAGAAAAAAAGAAAAAAAAAAAGATTGATTATAATTATCAATATCAAATTTATCAATATTTTATTCAGCAAGATTTAATTAAATTGGGCAATTAAAAGGTGGCAGTAAATATTTATATTAATGTTACTAAAGATTTCTGTTTCAAATAAATGCTGTTCTTTTGAACTTTCTGTCCATTATACCCCCACCCCCCTCTCCAAAAAACAAAAATATTAAGCAGCACAACTGTTTTCAACATTGATAATAAGAAATGTTTCTTTAGCACCAAATCAGCATATTAGAATGATTTCTGAAGGATCATGTGACACTGAAGACTGCTGAAAGTTCAGCTTTGCCATCATAGGAATGAATAACAACAACAACAACAAAAAAATATATATATATATATATATATATATATATATTTATATCGCCAATATTACTATTTTTACTGTATTTTGATCAAATATATGCAGCCTTGTTGAGTACAACAGACTTATCGGTATTTCAAAATCATTAACAAATCTTACCAATCCCAAAATTTCAAATGTTAACGGACCTATATATCAAACTGAAAATTATCAATAAAACACTTTAGTGTTGAAATGTACTATTTTACCCAAAATTTTTGTACACTGTGTATTTATATGCTTACAAAAGCACTGAGCTTTTAGCCTATCAACATGCTAACATTATACTCTGTTGGATCAAATTATGAGTCTTTTGTGTGCTGCATGTGAGGACTTACAAATGAGTTCCCATGATGCCTTAGAAGTCAACTGTCTACGTAGGGAATAGACAACAAGTTACATTCCCTATGTAGTGAACAGACAACCAATCAGCTGACTAGGTTTTTGAATAAGTGCTGCATTATTTATTTTTTTATTTTTATATGCAAATATGTTGACATACAATCAGTGGTCATGTGTGCATGTGTGGTGCATGAACTTACGGTCTTCTCTGGTCTGTATGTAGAGTACGTTGCTGCGGACGCCATCTCCTGCCTGTGTGTAGGCCAAAACCTGAATGCTGTAGTTTGTGAACTTCTCCAAGCCCTTTAGCTCCACCTGCTCACGAGTGGTAGTGATGTTCTGCATCTCTCCCCATTCTGAGTGATGTGAAAAAAATTTAACGACTCTCCTTTTTTGTTGCATGTTAATTTACTTACTAATAACAGCACACAGTTTGAACACTTCACTTGAGGGAACACAGGAGAACCATGTTTACACATTCCACTTACAAAAAAGCACCATGGTATTATTCAGAGGGAGACTAAAATAGTTTGTTTTGCTGGACAAAGGGTTGCTTGTCACTGCTATAGCTATATTTAGCAGACAAATGTATTTATGTCCAAATGCAAAACAAACAAAAAGTAAAACGTTTTCCCATGGCTCTTTGGGGATGTTAAAATACCATTTATTTTTGGACATACACCATGGTAACAGCATGCTTCTTCTGAGGAACCTTGATTCCTACTAAATACAATTTAGTTCAAGGTACATATCAAAATATTATACAGTAGTTTCACCATCTGATATCGTTACTATGCCAAGGTGCTGCCACAGTACTTTTTTGTAAGTGACATAGCCGTATGAACACAAAAAAGACCCATAGACTTGACTTTTTCTCTCAGTTCTGTTTGGTATAAATGATACATCCTTACCTTGTCAATACTTTCACATTATTCAGCCCATTTATGAACCATTTTTACTGTTTCAACAAGTTGGTTCAAGTACGCTACCATTCAAAAGTTGTCCGTTTTTAAGAATTATTTATTCAGTAAACTTGTATTCGTTAAAGACACATTAAATTGATCAAAAGTCATATTAAAACACTTCATTTTGTCATAATTTACTCACCCTCACATTGTTCCAAACCTGTATGAGTTTTTACCCTCTGTTGAACACAAAATAAGATATTTTGAAGAATCTTGGTAACCAAACAGTTGTCAGTAGCTATTGACTTCAATAATATGCGGGGAAAACAATATGGAAGTCAATGGCTACTAGCAGTGGTCACCAACATTCTTCGAAATGTTGTCTTTTGTGTTAAGCAGAAGAAAGCAATTGATACAGGTTTGGTACACAAGGGTGAGTAAATACTGACATAATTTTCATTTTTGAAACTATCCCTTTAAGCGTGACTGTTTTCAATATTGATAATAAGAAATATTTCTTGAGCACCAAATCAGCAGATTGATTGAATGATTTTTGAAGGATCATGTGACACTGAAGACTCTTTCGCTGATTTCTTAATCCCACAGTTTACTCACTTTATATATAAAAGACAACAACACACACATAAACCTGTCCACCCACAAATATATACCCTCTGTGGGTTGGACTGGCCAGGATACAGATACACGGGCGGGCAGTAGGGGGCGCTCTACAGGGACTGCGGCTAGTGAGGGAGTAACAGTAATAGCGTATAATTACTCTGATTGAGCCTAAGTGTCTGGCCCCCACAGCACCCACCTCCATCGGGGTAGAGGGACCAGAACACCACACGGTAGCCCTTCAAAACCCCATTCAGGGTCATCCGCGGGGGCTCGGACCATGTGATCACCGCCTCATCTGATGTCACAGTAATGGCCCGTACATTCTGGGGCGGCTGGCTGGGAACTGCGAGAGAAAAACGAGAGACGGTCACATAAAAGCAAAGGAAGCAGCAGGAAAATAATTCAGGCACCAATGGAAACAAGATACAATAGGTGAAGTGGAAACCAAAAATTGCAGTGAAAGAGCACAATTACAGTGATATAGTAAAATGACAGTAATATACTGCAATTGGAGCACTTGGTATGGCCCAAGAGCATCAACAGCCTTGTAACTACACTCGAAATGGACGGAACAATCACGTCCCGAAGCTGAAGAGAAGTGAAACGTTTCTGTTATCTCGATCTTGAGCTGTTTCACCTACTAAATGCATTTGATTTTTTCCGGATACACCACAAATGTGGCGGTGGTGATGTGCCAAATTGCGTCTCTGAATAAATAATGGCACTATTGAGGGGACACAGAGCCTGTCTGTGTGACTTGCTGGGAGGGAAAAAAGCATGTGCGGACGACAGGATGAAAGGAGGGATAGAGGAGGGATAAAGCTGGCTTGGCTCTATGAGGGAGCAGCTGCAGCTGGCGCAGGAAGAGAAGGAGTGAGTAAAGGAGATGGTGTGAGGAGGGAGGGAGAGCAGAGGAGAAATGATGGTATTTGTTTGAAGAGGCCTTAGGGTCCGACTCTGTCTGGCCCTGGTGGACCACACTAAAACTGCCATTTAGAGTAGTACGGCTTGACAGAGCGCTCAGGAGCACAACTCGCAATAACTCTTCAACCCTGCCCGCAAAATCCTGGCTCTCACTTGCTGTCTGGATCTGATGTATAGAACAGGTATATTGGTATCTTACGGGTATATTGGCATCTTGCTTTCCTCCAGTCAAAATTACTTATTCACCCTTGTGTCTTTTCAAACAAGTACGACTTTCTTTCTTCCATAAAAGTTTTTTTTTAAAGAATATCCTGCTGCTTTTGTCAATATAATGCAAGTGAATGCAATTTGCCTGTATAGTTTGTGCACTATACTGCCCTACAAAGGCAAAACACCTTAACTCGCTAGAGTGTGAAACTGAGAAAAAAGACTTTAAAGTTTTTTATTGGTCCAACCAAATTAATTATAGGTAAAACACTGGAAATTTGGCAATTAGATGTTTTAGTAATGACAATTATGTACATTAAAAAAATAAAATAAAAATTGAGATCAAACTTGATTTTTACCCCTATTTTAAAATTACTTTTACATTGTCTGCAAAATGTGAGAAGTCACACCAAGGCAAAATACAGTAACTTCCGCATTATCAATATTTGGCTGCTGTTCACAATTTACAAAATCGTTACAGTACACTTTTATAAATTCTAGTGATCATGGGACTATCTCATATAGGCTATTGCATAAAGAAATGTGACTGTATTAATTATTATTTATTTTTTTAATTTTTTTTACGGTAACAAGCGGACTAAAAGTTAAACATGTGAGTGGATACTGTTTTGCAACCAATTTATTTGCTATGCTCAATAATGTTAAAGAATGCTAGACATCGCGTAATTGCTTTTATATTGACTTGAATGAAAATAGCCTAACGTAAAATAACTACTTGTGGATTGATGTGAACTAGGGCTAGGCGATATATCGAACACGATAGCGCTAAATCTCCATCACCCGTTTTCAAATAGAGCGCCATTTAGTACACAAACCCGTAGTTCACTGACAAGCTACGCAATATCGCGTTCATTATTGAAGGCGATTCATCTGCGATAATGAACATGAAATTGCGTAGCTTGTCAGTGAACTACGGCTTTGTGTATTAAATGGCGCTCTATTTGAAAATGGGTGATGGAGATTTAGTGCTAATCATGGAACCGGCTTTACTGACGAGATGCACATGAATATCGTGTTCGATATATCGCCCAGCCCTAACGCCAGCAAGCTTGCTTGTGGATTAAACATCTCCGGCGACGTTCGTCGCAATGGATTGATTTTATCCGGTTACAAGGTAGGATATGGATTTAATTGCGAACTGTTAGTACTGATTTTATGCTACGGCATTCTAGTCCACATGTGTCCAACTAGAAGCGACAGCCTGGTGAATGATCTGCATTATAAAAAGGAAATAATAATGATAATAATAATAATAATAATAATAATAATAATAATAATAAATCTTTCAAAGTTATTCACGATTTGCTGCCAAGGTATCTAATGTTTACAGTGCTTTGTTATATGGAGCTGTTTGGTAGATCACAATCTATCTAATTTGTTTGTCTAATAAAGTGCTTCAGTGACAGATCAGATATGAAAGTGTAGGCTAAGTTACACCATAATTAAAACGCGGCAGTCTTTAATAGTCAGTAAAACAAAGGGAGAACACTTTATAACTCCAAGCCGGCACCGTAACTTCAAATTGACATGCAGCTAAACAAAGGCAGAACGCCATAACTCATTTTGAGCGTTCCAAACAAAGTGAAGGAACCGTAACTGGTGTTATACGGTGTTCTGCCTTGGTTTCATCTGGGCTTTTTGAAGTTACGGTTAAGACGACCCATTATTTTCTCAGAAAAACAATGAAATTGACTCAAGATACTTATGCACATGATAAAGGATGTCTTGAATGTCCCAAAAATATCAATAACACATTTTTGACCAAAATCGAATTTACGGTCTTTTGCATATGCACAGCAGTATATATCTTCTGTCTAATAATAGGTTTACTGTACAGTGTGCAACAAACAGACAAAATGCAAGTCATTATGCACTGATAATCTTGACATCCACCCTAAGTCATCTTGGCACATTCATAAGAGAAGTAGCCATGTCTGATTCATGAACAAATCATTTGTTTGAGTCAGATCTATTCAACGAATCATTCCAAAGAGGCCTCTGTAAAGCAAAGAAATCTATCCAACTTTGGACCACTTTTCAATGACGATCAGATACATCATACCTACATAAAAAGACCTGGCAGTGACGAAAGCCACATGTGGTGTTGCTTCACATCACCTGCATCTTGGGCAAAAATGTGCGCTTGAACACACTGCAAAGACTATAGCCAACAGCCAACTAGTCTGTACATTCTACACCTGCATGAGATGAAATAACTTTCTGTACCACCATGTGGCAGTAGTCTGTATTCGTCATTCCAAAATTAAAACTGGAAGAGCTAGGAAGGGTCTTCTGCATGTGCCCTCTTGACTTTGTTTAATCGCATCCATTTTTCTGGTGTCTTCTGAAGTTCAGCTTAGTCGGTCCGACTTGAGGCAACAGTGCATAACACACCCGAAAAAACTAGACTGACAACAACGTGCCGACATTGGTCATTGGTTCGTTTTTTACTCTAAGTCTACATTTGATTATTTTTTCCAAATCACATCGACAGTCACCAACCAACAGCAACAGACATGTTTGACTGATTTCATTGAATCACTGTATTGCCCCTTGTCAGTGCTTATTTTTGCTGATTGGACATTTTGAATCTTGTTTGTCAGGCCTTGGAATGTCTGAGAAGTGACGTACTGTAGTCTGGTGACTATCTGCATTGGTCTGGGTCTGTCGATGCAGTGTGAATTAGCCTTTAAAGAAGATGCAAGTGAAAACACCTTAAAGTGATAGATGGTTTTACATGGTTTCTAGCTGGTCAGAGGTGGTCTGGATTGTCAATTGGCTGGACTACCAGCAAGTAGACCTGGGTTTAATCTAGTAGACCATCTTGCTTCAGCTGGATTTTTTTTTTTTTTTTGGATAGTAGGGTTGGAAGAAAAATTTTAACTTGACAAGAACACCATTGATGGAAGTAAAAACAATGTCATTGGGGGAAAAAAAATGATGGAAGAGCTCAACAGTGGCACAAAAAGAACCCAGGAGCTTTCCAAAAATAAGAATGGAGAAGAAAGACAGTGGGACAGAAGTGGGCGGAGGGGTGGAAGGGGAAGTTGGGAGATGGAGGGAGAGATAAATGAAAGGTGTTTTGAGAGCGAGTGAGAGAGGAGTGGGAGCCGAGAGGAGGGGAGTTGAAAGCTGGAGAGAGGGATCTGGAGGAAAGATGAAAAGAGAGAGGGGGAGACAATGCGCTCAGCTGCAGATAATTAGACTGGGAGGAAAAGGCAGTGGATCAGGGAGAGGGGCCTCGGCAGACAGGCTAATTATAATTATTTTTTCCTATGCTTGTTGTTATTACTATTATCCTTAACAGCATCAATATCACTGACAGTGACACGCATGTGGATGAGGGCCATGGGCCAGAGTTTCCCTGTACTCACAACTCGTGCACAATCACACAAAAGAGAAATCCCCAGAGCTTGATAGATAGACAGACAGATATATGATACAACCCGAATTCCGGAAATGTTGGGATGTTTTTTTTTTTTATTTGAATAAAATGAAAACTAAAAGAATTTAAAATCACATGAGCCAATATTTTATTCACAACAGAACATAGATAACATAATAAATGTTTAAACTGAGAAATTTTAAAATTTTATGCACAAAATGAGCTCATTTTAAATTTGATGCCTGCTATAGATCTCAAAATAATTGACCAGGGGGCATATATACTGTACCATGGTGTAGCATCTCCTCTTCTTTTCAAAACAGTTTGAAGACATCTGGGCATCGAGGTTATGAGTTTCTGGAGTTTTGGTGTTGGAATTTGGTCCCATTCTTGCCTGATGTAGGTTTCCAGCTGTTGAAGAGTTTGTGGTCGTCTTTGACATATTTTTCGTTTAAATGTTCGTAAATTTTCACCAATTCAGCACCCAGACTCTTCTACTACGAAGCAATGCTGTTGTAATAGCTGCAATATGTGGTTTTGCATTGTCCTGCTGAAATACACAAGGCCTTCCCTGAAATAGACGTCGTCTGGAGGGGAGCATATGTTGCTCTAAAACCTTTATATACCTTTCAGCATTCATAGTACCTTCCAAAACATGCAAGCTGCCCATACCGTATGCACTTATGCACCCCCATACCATCAGAGATGCTGGCTTTTGAACTGAACACTGATAACATGCTGGAAGATCTCCCTCCTCTTTAGCCCGAAGGACACGGCGTCCGTGATTTCCAACAAGAATGTAAAATTTGGACTCGTCTGACCATAGAACTCTTTTCCACTTTGAAACAGTCCATTTTAAATGAACCTTGGCCCACAGGACACGACGGTGCTTCTGGACCATGTTCACATACTGTATGGCTTCCTTTTTGAATGGTAGAGATTTAGTTGGCATCTGCAGATGGCACGGCGGATTGTGTTTACCGAAAGTGGTTTCTGGAAGTATTCCTGGGCCCATTTAGTAATGTAAATTACAGAATCATGCTAATGAGTGATGCAGTGTCGTCTGAGGGCCCGAAGACCACGGGCATCCAACGAAGGTGTTCGGCCTTGTCCCTTACACACAGATATTTCTTCAGATTCTCTGAATCTTTTGATGATGTTAATGCACTGTAGATGATGAGATTTGCAAAGCCTTTGCAATTTAACGTTGAGGAACGTTGTTTTTAAAGTATTCCACAATATTTTTACACACTCTTTCACAGATTGGAGAGCCCCTGCCCATCTTTACTTCTGAGAGACTCTGCCTCTCTAAGACATCCCTTTTATAGCTAATCATGTTACAGACCTGATGTCAATTAACTTAATTAGTTGCTAGATGTTCTCCCAGCTGAATCTTTTCAAAATGTATTGCTTTTTCCAGCCCTTTGTTGCCCCCGTGCCAATTTTTTTGAGACCTATAGCAGGCATCAAATTTGAAATTAGCTCATTTAGTGGGTAAAAAAGTGTATAATTTCTCCATTTAAACATTTGTTATGTTCTCTGTGTTCTGTTGTGAATAAAATATTGGCTCATGTGATTTGAAAGTCTTTTAGTTTTCATCTTATTCAAAAAAAAAAAAAAACGTCCCAACATTTCCGGAATTCGGGTTGTAGATAGATAGATAGATAGATAAAGTATATTTCATTACCATCCTCAAGTGTTGTGGCATTGATCTCAGAGCTGGAAGGTCCGGTTCCAGCTCGGTTGAACGCCTGGACCACCACACCGTACTGAGCAAACTTCTTCAAGTTATCCAGGGTGTACACCTCACTATCACCTGTGGCTTTCATCTCCACTATACTGTACTGTCCATTACTGCCTGGTCCATTCTCCCTATAACCAATCTGATAGCCACGGATCACTCCATTCTGGAGCTCTTTCTTAGGTGCCTAAGTGGAGTGAAAAGAAAATGACATATAGTAAGAAGTGAATCTAAAACTCTAAAGCCTAGGTCTTCAACCCTGCCCATGGGGACCCACTGTCCTGCAATTTTTTTGCAACCTGCTTCAGCAAACCTGGCCTGTGATTTTTCAAGTGATCCTGAAGACCTCAATTAGCTGGTTCTGGCTGTTTGATTAGGGTCATGGCTAAACTCTGCAGGACTGTATGTCCCCAGGAGCAGGGTTGAAGACCTTGGGTCTAAAGTCCAAAGAACGGCAAGTTTAGGAGTCGCAGACATACCTTCCAGGTGACACGGATACTCTGAGATGTCATTGGCTGTAAAATCACTTCCATGGGTGGCCCATCAGGAGCTGTAAAAAAAGAATCACATCATATCACAAGAATATTAAAGGAATAAAAAAATGTTGTCACCTCGAAGTCATTCCAAACCATTTTTTCCGTGAAACACAATAGGAAAAATTTTGAATGATATCCTTTTAGTTACAATGACAGGGGACTAGTACTTTTAAGCTTCAGAGAGGGGATAAAAGCACCATAAAAGTATAATAAAAGTGTCTAATATGATTTAGGTGCTATATTCCAATTATTTAAAGTCCTACGATAGCTTAGTGTGAGAAACAGGCTGAAATTTACTAATAATCTTCCCTTCCGGTGAGCTTTCAACCACTGTAATGGAAATATTGAGTCAGTGAGAACTCAAGAACCAGATTGGTACATTTCTGTGGAAAGGAGTGGCCAGGAAATTCTTCAAAAATTAATCTCTTGTGTTCCACAGAATGAAGAAGGTACAGGATTTGAACTGCATGAGGGTGAGTAGATGATGCTAGATCAGGGTCGGGAGACGTACGGGCTTCCTCTGTGCTGATGGTCAGCTCTTTGCTGGCTTGACTGCGTCCAATCTTGTTGTAGGAGTACATGCGAATGCTGTACACGGACGCTGGGTGGAGCTCCACTATGTTGGCCTGGTTGTTGGTGGGCGAGATCTTACGGGTGGCATGTTTCAGCTCCCACGGGTCTACAACAAGGACAAAATAACACGGATACATTACTACATCACACCTCCACCCAGGCTGTTCTGGAACATTATGTTTGTTAGCATGCAAAGAGGACTGTATACAGGTCAAATCATACGGATTCGAAAAACCAGCGATGCACTGAAAACTAGGATGATCGCAGATGTACAAACAGCAAAATAAGGCAATACACCAGAGTCGCAACGCCGCAGAAATCTGTTCACATCCCATTTATCTTCTCGCAGTCTGAGCTTATTCACTACATATTCTTCTGACATACAAATACATATTTAATGCACGCTCACAATGTAATTCATCCAAGCTTGAAATGGAAACAAAGCAATGCCGCACCGGATTTGTTCTTGTACTCGATGTCGTAGCTGGTGATGATGCTGTTGCCGTCAAACCGCTGTGTCCACCTCAGGTTCATACTGCGATCTTTGACCTCTCGAACCTCCAGCTCTGGGGGGTCAGGGGGTTCTGCCAACAAAGCAAGTGGAAATAGACTTCAAACAGATGGAGGAGATTGAGACAGAGAGAGAGCCTGAAGAGTAAGAGGTGGCTTGGGGCCAGGAGGTAAATTATTGATTTTGTGTCTCTAGATAAAGAGTATCATGTAAGATGTGAGCGTGTTGTTCATGGCTGATTGTCTTGCCTTGCACCGTCAGCTGGATGAGCCCTCTGCCCTCGCCGTATGAGTTGATGGCGTGGCAGGAGAAAAAGACGGAATCCCCTCGCTCCGCTGGCTTCAGCTGCAAAAAGTGAGAAAGTGTTCAAGAGAAGAACTTGTTTTTTTCTTTTCCTCATTTTGAGGCCCACTTCATGTATTGTTGTACAATGTACAACTGTCACTTGGACAAAGGTACATAGTTTGGCAGTAAGGTAGGAATGCTGGATGATTGGCTGTTTGTATTCACTAATATGTTACCATTGGAGTAATTATGTAAATGAGTTCATCCTTGTGAACTTTTGTTTAGAAATCTGTCCCTAGTGTTATTCTGTTATTTAAAGCTGAAGACACATTAAGCTGGAATATGAGAAGTATTTTTCAAGGCTAAAATACTTCTCTTATTCCAGCATAATGTGTCTAAATTATGATGATAATAATAATAATAATAATAATAATAATAATAATAATAATAATAATAATAATAATAAATACAACTTTCCATATATAAAAGTGCTTTGCAGGTTAAAATATATGATAATGAAAATAATTAAACAAACAAACAAATCAATATACAAAGGATGTCAAAATATAAAATAATTTATAGATAATAATAATAATAATAATAATAATAATAATAATAATAATAATAATAATAAATACCAGATTATAAAACCAAAACAAATAAATACAGATAAATTAGGTACAATAAATACATAAATAAATAAATGTTCAATGTGCTTCTCAGGTCAGAATATAAAATAAGTTTAGAGTAAACAAACAAACAAACAAACAAACAAACAAACACGTGAACAAAAAACAAACAAACAAACAAACAATTAAATAAATGTTCAATGCGTTTCTCAGGTCAGAATATAAACATTTCAGAGTGAGTAAATAGACAAATAAACAAATAAATGCAGCTAAATGGGATTCAATGAATGGATGGATAGATAGATATATAGACAGACAGACATAAATACATACATACACACATAAGTGCATAGATGAATGAATTAATGAATGTGCTTCTCTTGTCAAAATCATTTTAGAGTGAGTAAACAAACAGACAAACCACAAGACCAAAAATAAAAGTTGAAAAAACGGTGAAGGATAATACTAGGAAACCTGTTTGGAAACATTTAGGCAAGCATCTGCCTTATTCAACATTTATTGAACTCCTTCACTGACAACATACTGTATGTGTGTGCACACATGTATCTCACCTTCAGTGTGGAGATAACTTCATCGCTTTTCTCATTGGAGTTGGTAGTGATGGAGTACCGAGGGTTGCGGTCAGGGTCAATAACGGTGTCACCTCGCTCCCAGCGGATGATGATGGGGTACTCACCCCGGGCAGTACAGTTTAACTCCTTGTTCTGCCCCTTTATGGCCATGGTAGTGTTTGGGTGGGATGTGATCATAGCTGGAACTGCACAAAAAGAAGGTATAGCAGGAAAGGAGGTAAATATATGTGAAGGAAAAAATGAATTTAAAAAGAGGCAGAGGTCAGTGTGACTTTAACCCGACACCTGGCGTTCTTGTGACACGGGGCAGTGAGCGTTAGCATGTCTCTCTTCAACTCCTCAATCACTTTTTCACACTCTCTCGCTTGCTCATTCCCCCCGAGTAACTCTTCTCCAGCGCTGCCACACACACACACACACAATATCGATCTGAAGAGGGTTCCGCTGTTTTGTTTTCATCACTTATTCATTCCCTCCCTTCCAACGAGTGAAACGGATAGAATTGAGGGAGGCAGAACAGAGGAACGATTCAATCAATAACACCAACACTGAATCAGAGAGCGCGCGCGAGAGAGAAAAGGAGACAGATCCACTGTTAAAAAAAATAAATAAATAAAAGTAGGATGCTGTAAACACAGAGCCACATGATATCCACAGGCTTTGCATGAAAATTTAAAACCATGTTCTACTATCTCTTGTTGAATAACACCACATAACTTAGGTACATTTATTCTAGCAATCCTTACTGTCCTGAGGTTACAAACACAAGAGCATTTCTTTTCTTTTTTTAGTCAAGAACACTACATTACTTTTGAGGGGGAAAAAACAAACAAACAAACAAACATTTTTTTTAAAAATAATGTTTACATTTAAAGTCTCATTCTCAGTCATATGGGTCATTCTTATTTATGGTTTCCATTGATGATAATTATATATTTTTTCTAACAGTTTCTTAAGAAATAACTTATTTTGACATGTCAAGTACAGTTATACGCATATACTAGTATTTATTTTAATTTTAAAATACTATCATTTTAATTACAGCAATACGGATATTTTAAGCATCACAGAACATTAAGTAGAATGAGATTAATTTGCATTACATTAATGAGAAATCGAGGTGAAAATATAAAAGTAAAACAACATAAAATAATAAAATAAAATATGTTCTTTTTTCAAATACTTCTCTTAGCACATTTCTTAAGATTTAACTGGGTAGAATATTCTGGGTGTTAATGAACACCGGTGGATGAGGTTTGTTTAAATGTGGTCAGGACTGTAACTCAGGCCTAGGGCAGTGTTGCGTGTAAGGGAGTTTTCTGCACTCTACATTATGTGAAGGATCAATAATATAGATTTGGACAGAACAGATCGTGTGTCCGATTTAACGATCAGTCATGAGATGGCCTTACGGATTCATGGTAATGTTCTATTAATCTAAATGAGCTGGGCACACTTGAATCTGTTGTTTTGGTACTCTTATTGAGAGCTGCTCTCTCTCTCTCTCTCTCTCTCTCTCACACACACACACACACACACACACATGCAAGCAGTAACTCCTGGCAATTCTAACTACTATATAAAAAAGTCAAAGGCTTCTTGTATTTCTTGCCTCAGTGTGACTGATATATCATAAGCTGGGTCATTAGTTTGAGTGACAAAGTGTGACAGGTGCAGCTGTGTGTGCGCCTGTGTGTGTGTGGAGGTGGTGTGTTGTGTGTCCACTCAAGCGTCTCGAACCCTTCCCGCAGGCATCAGTCTGAGACGTGAAAGCCCATCTGAGGACCGTTCTTAAACAAAGACCTCAAACACACACCATCGCAAACCATCCCAAAGGCTGCAGGTCAAATCGCATCCAAGAAATCCTTAAATCTACTGTGACTAGAATTCAAAAATATGGCTTTATTTGTATGTCATGGTTTAATGAGAGATTTAACTATTATGAAATTTCTGATATTCAACAACTATGCCCTTAAACCTGTCTACCTAGAGAACATGTCTAGGCATAAATTAGGCAGCCTTCTAAGGAACCTTGTTTAGGTCAAAAGCAGTACTGTATGCATCCTTCACAAGTGAGAAAATCTCAGAATTTGTATCCAAGATTTTGAATGGAATCAAGGGACATTCAAATTTCGTAATATATAAACTCTGAAAACTATTGCTAATTCGAAATATTTAAACAATTTTAAAATCTTGAATTTCATCCAGTATTTGTTTTTGTTTTTTTTACACTTTAGAAAGTATTGAGACTTGAGCTTAGTAAAATGTTAATGTCAAAATCTATATATTTTTAATGTAACAGTCAGTACGGTAATTTGTAACTTGTAAATGTTCAAGGCTCTTGGGATCAGTCGTTTCAAGTTATTTTAGTCTTTACAAAAACAGCCTGTTAAATGATTTTAATTTCCAATTTGATACTGTTAAGTGCTTTGACACAATCTGTATTGTTAAAAGCGCTATATAAATAAAGGTGACTTGACTTGACTTTACTTCAAGAATAAAAACTTCCTGATAATTTACTCACCCCCATGTAATCCAAGATGTTCATGTTTTTTATTCTTCAATCGAAAAGAAATTAAGTTTTTTTTTTAGGAAAACATAATTTTTGTCCATATAATGAACTTTAAAGGGGACCAATGGATGGACCAATGAAGATCCAAATTGCAGTTTCAGTGCAGCTTTAAATGGTGCTACATGATCCCAGCCGAGGAATCTAGTGAAACGATCGGCCATTTTCTAAAGAAATAAAAATGTATATAATTTTTAACCACAAATGCTTGTCTTGCTTTAGCTCTGCGATGCGCATGAGCGACTTTACTCATTACGTATTACATTCCAATTTATGTAATGTTTTTCTCAAAAACCTTAATTTCACCTGAAGAAAGAAAGACATGAACATCCTGGATGACATGGGGGTGAGTAAATTATCAGAAATTTTTCATTCTGAAAGTGAACTAATCCTTTAAACTGCTTGATGTTGCAAACTGGTGTTTGTTGTCATGTGATATTAATTTATTATCATAATCATAAATACAAAAGTGCAGAATTGTTTTACCATTTACTGCACTTTCTTTTTACTTTCTTATACTTCCTTTAAATCATACTATTCTTTTTGGTTCTTAATTTAGTCTTTTGTTCATATGTCCACATGTACTTTTTTTTTTTTTTTGGTTTGAATCAACGTTGTAATGTGATTTATTTCTGAACTGGTTGGTTTACTTCGGTTCATGGCTTAGAATTCTTTATAGAAGAACTCCTTTGGAGGAAATGAATGGAAAAATTAACTTTTGAACCGAAATAAATGTGGGCAATCACTGTTGCACTCTGTTGTAATTTGCACTGTTTGTAAATTGAATTTGAGGAGTGCTATTTGCATACACAACCATTAACAGAGTTTATACCAATGAAGAGAGTTTTAAAACCTACGTAGACATTTAGGCAGCTCACTATGGGTTGGAACAGAGCTGATGTCATTACTGTATGTGTATACACACATAATGATTCTTTAGATTATTAAAATGTTCTTTGAGAATAAGTGACGTGGCGTGAAGTGACGTGTGGCCAAGAATGGTGACCCATACTCAGAATTTGTGCTCTGCATTTAACCCATCCAAGTGTGCACACACACAGTAGTGAACACACATACACCGTGAACAGTGGGCAGCCAATGCTGTGGCGCCAAGGGAGCAGTTGGAGATTCGGTGCCTTGCTCATGGGTCTCATCTCAGTCGTAGTATTGAAGGTGGAGAGAGCGCTTGGTTATTCACTCCCCCCACCGACAATTCCTGCCAGACCTGAGACTCGAACCCGTGACCTTCGGGTACAAGTTCGACTATCCATTAGGCCACGACTGCCCCCATAAATGTTTCTTTTAAGAACCGTTCACTGAAAACCTCTTTGTGGAACCAAAAATGGTTCGAAAACCAAAAATCACATCACTGTGAAAACCCCTTTTTGGAACCTTTGTTTTTAAGAGTGTAGATGTACATGAGAGGCTTACATACTTTTAACAGTGAGCATCATGCTCTTGCTGATGTCGGACCCTACTCCATTGCTGGCCTGACACAAGTAGTATCCCCGGTCTTCCTCTAAAACATGGCGGATCAGCAGAGATCCGTTGGACAGGATCTGGATGCGACCCGTCAGTGGAACTGGATGGTACTGCTGGGGATTCCCTATACCTTGAGAATCAAGATGAAGACAGTTTTGGTTGTGGCTCATCAAAATTTGAAATTGATGTTTCAGAAATGCAATGACAAAATATATTACCTTTGGCATGCTTCCAGACAACTTTGGGAGGAGGGTACCCTTCCACAGAGCAGTTCAGAACTTCTGACTTGCCGTAGATCCCATCTTGGTTATTGGGTTGAACCCGAAAACCTGGGGGAACTACAACAAAGAACATACACAGTTTCAGAAGAGGAGATACCAATAAAGTGGTTTGCCAAGTAGGACATTTTGTTGGTCCTAACCCAATGCCTAATCTTAACCCCAACCCTAAACTAAGCAAATAGGGACTTTTGCACCGCATAGTTCACAATTTCCCCCTCGGGCCGTTTTCCTGGTTGCATTCACACCAGCAGCTGGAACTCTGAAGCGGCCAACAGTGATGTTTTATTTGCAGCATTTACAAACATCAACAACTGGTGAATGGAGGAGTCCATGATCAGAGCTGTTTTTGCAGTGGGTTTCGTGATAACAGAGATGGAATGTAAACACACTATTTACATGATTAAAGAGCACGAAAACCTGACTAAATCTCCTATGACAACTTCTAGTGTTACATATCACTGAGGCTGAGAAAAGAACACAACACTGCAGACGACAGGTAGCTAAATGCTGTTATCGCTGTTTTTCATGTTCGTGGAGTAGATATTTTTACACAGCTTTTTAAAAATTCTGGGTAGCCAGTGTTTTGTATGCATTTGGCCAATCAGCATACACTTATGTCACTGATAGTTCCTATAGAACTCTTTTAGACCCTACTCTGAAGTAGGGCTTATTTTTTCCCCCCAAACGGAGTTCCTAGAACTAAATACTTAACTAGTTCCTGCGGTGTGAACACACCAAAAAAGCGGGTACTTCTGCCAATAGTTCTAGGAACTATGAAAAAGTTCCTCAGGTGCGATCTGGTCCAGAAATGGTTCTAATTGGTGAAACCATGCTGAGAATCCCATACTCCATTGCCATATAACCCTCACTCTCTTGCTCACCTGTTACTATGAGTTGTCTCTCTGAACTGACAGTTGCTGCATCATTGCTGGCAATACAGGTGTAGTTTCCATTGTGCTCCAATGAAACTTTGGAGATCTGAAGGGAGCTCATGAACTCCTTGGTTTCGATGGTGACTCCTGATGTTCCTGACACGATCTCCTGCCCGTCCTTCCTCCAGGTGATCCGGATTGGCATGTCTCCGGAGGACACCACGCAAGCTATGTACATCAGCTTACCGATGGAGGTGGGAGGGAAGTCAAAGGGCTGGATGAGGGGAGGAACTGATGGAGGAAAAAAGCAAGATATCTTCAGTATCAAACGCTTCATGATCTCCAATGTTGTACTGACCCCCGTCACCCTCCAAAAATGCACACGCGCATACACGCTCACACATCCCACCCCTCCAGCCCATAATAGCTGCTCTAATTAGAGCCCAATTGGCATGGGGAATAATGGCATTGCCATGGAAACAGAGGTGGGGGGCTCCATCGGAGACATCTGGGGGATTTAATCTGGGGCTCGTTAAAATTCAGCTAATTAAATCAGAGACATGACAAGACAAGCAGCACACTATACTGACTTCACACTGGAGTCAGTGTTCTGTTGTACCGGTACACACATACACACACGCATTCATGCAAACGCACACACTAGACCTTGCTGTCTTTGTACCAGGAGCTGTAGCCCCTTGTATGGACACACATGGTGAAGTGAAGATTCAAAACCCAACATCAGAGCGACCTCCCTTTCATTTACATTTAACATACTGAAAATAACACCCCCACACACATACACATGCTAAGTACACTGGGTAATTGATGAATGGTTGTAGTGCTGCAGAAGGCCTGTAATCCTGTTAATCAGAGGCTATTAGTGGTGTGCTTTCTCTCAGGGTCTTTGTGCCAGCGGAGGGGAAAGACCATCCTCAACCTTCACCACCCGCCTACAGCTTAAATATACACTTGTTTGAAGGCAACATACACTTCATTTACCAAAACACACCCACTCTGCCACAATAAACTACTACGCTTTTCTTTTCAGAAGAAATTTTTTAAATTAAGCAGTGGGCATCTTTTTTCTTTTATTATTAAAGCAGCATGTTTTCAAGAAATACCAAACCTCAAATGGAGGGTTGTTTTGTTTTTGGAAATCCTCCATAAAATCAAGATACCCTGCTGACTAGGCTCAAGTCCAAAAATCCTCTCAGGGTGGCCTCTTCACACCAAATCCAATGTTACTAAATGACATTAAAAAATAAAGTATTTGCAATTTTCACACTAAAACAATTTGATTCAAGCCTATTGTTGATTTTTTTTTTTTCATTTGATGTGGATGCCTTAAGTAACTGTTTGGCATATGAACAATTAAAAAAAAAAAAAAAAGGACCTAAGTTACCAAGGTTATTATAGTTAACTACAACTGAAAGTTTTTATTTTATTTATTTTTTATTTATTCATTTTTTTTAAATTTGGTTTCACTTGATAAATAATAATAATAAATAAATAAATAAAAAATATGTAGACATTTAACAAAGGCAGCTGGGTTTAGAACAATTCGAAAAATTCAACTAAAATTAAAATGAGAAAATAAAATATATAATACATATTATATGAATAAAAATACAATGCTCTATCTCAATACTACAATAACACTGTACCTTAATGGAAATAAATAAAACAATAAAAATGGATATAGTAACCTGGATATTTCAGACTTAGCATGAAAGACATTGTTTAATTGCTTTAGATATAGCCACTGTGACTAAACTATGCATAAAAATATCCAGTATGCAAACACAATATTTCACACAAAGACTACACCCATGTCTGATGAAAAATAAATTCATGAGAAAATGTTCACAAAAATTTCACAATAAATCCAGTGTGACTAACTGATATCAATGAATCATATTTTTGTAAAAACGGTTTACAAGACTGGTGTTAATTGTATGTATTCTCTGAAAAAAATAAATAAATAAATAAAATAATAATAATAATATTATATATATATATATATATATTATTATTATTATTTTAATTTTTTTAAATTGAAATACCCTAATTGACATACCAACCAACCAATAAATAAGTAAGTAACATATGTACAGCTTTCCTGTAGCTCAAAAAGTAGAGCATGGCGCTAGCAACGCCAAGATAATGGGTTCGATTCCCAGGGAAAGCAATAGCTGATAAAATGTAAAAACTGTAACTTGAATGCAATGTAAGTCGCTTTGGATAAAAAAAGCGTCTGCTAAATATTTAAATGTAAATGTGACCCTGGAGCACAAAACCAGTCTTGAGTCGCTGGGCTATATTTGTAGCAATAGCCAAAAATACATTGTATGGGTCAAAATTATTGATTTTTCTTTTATGTCAAAAATTATTAGGATATTAAGTAAAGATCATGTTCCATGAAGATATTTTGTAAATTTCTTACCGTAAATGTATCAAAACTTTAAAGGCGTTTTTCTCAGTATTTAGATTTTTTTGCACCCTCAGATTCCAGATATTCAAATAGTTGTATCTCAGCCAAATATGATGTATACATCTCAGTTTCGAAAAATTTACACTTAAGACTGGTTTTGTCGTCCAGGATCACATATATTTGATGATTCTATTTCTCACTTGGTATAAAGGATTTCATGCTAAATCCAAAATGATGAATTAACACTAATTTTAGGTATTTTAAATATCAAATTTTTTTCTGTTTAGAAACCTGTGTATAAACAGCCCCAAATCAAATGTAGAGGGCATTTTTTTCTTTTTTTGGTTTATCTTGTGACTTGTGCCTGCTTGTGGCTTTTTCAAGGGGCCATAAACATCCCCAAAATCATTAGGAGTAATAACTAACCTTTGACTGTGACATAGACAGTCTGGCTAATGGAGAGCTGGGGTTGGATGAGCACGCTGCACAGATACGCCCCCTCATCCGCACCCTTCTGCACATCGCTCAACTTCAGAGTGCCGTTCTCATACACCACCTGACGATGGTTGTCTGGCAATGGCGTTGTCCCGTCTTTAAACCACTTGATGGAGTAATAGGGGTAGCCAATCACACGACAGTTAATGAAAGTGTTGCGACCGGCCACAGCTGTGATATTCCGCATGGCCCGGATACTGGGAGGACCTGCAAGAGAGAGAAAAGAAAGAGAAAGAAAGAGAGAGAGGGGGGAAAACGTAGGAAGACAAAACAAAGAGGGAGAATGTGCCAGGTAGAAAAGGGTGAAAGAGAGGGAGATGGGAGACCAGGTTTTGCACAGGTATTTGGGGTAAAGAAGGGAGAAATGTGGGCAGAAGAAAGGAGAAGAGCGTGTGGTGGATGGGAAGGAGGGGGTTAGAATGCTCTTGGTCTTCACAGCAGAGAATCTGGTGTAATAGGTGTGTGCATCTACTGTTTCAATGTGTCTTGTACTGTATCCTTCATCATAGCTTGACACATAGGCACATATCGTAGAAACGAACCATGCCTTTATATAATTTCAGCAATGAATGAGGTGTGATTCTGTACTGTTAGCTTAATACGCCAAGTTAATGCATTTAATAGTAATGCGATGTGTGGTGTAATCTTAACATTAAAATACTAACCTAATGTGTTTGTGTAAGCAGAGTAAAAATACAACATCACATTTCATAGCAACGTCCCAAAACACACATTTAAAGGATTGAGGACTGCGAGAGCAGAGGCCTTTGAATTACTTCAGCGAACCTGTGCCATGCTAAATCAAAGAGTTATGGTTGAATAGCTAAATGCTAACAGCTACTGAATAGCTTTTAACAATAATGGCTATAATGTTGTGCTGCTTATGTAAAGTGCAAGGTGGCGTTCACACTGACAGTGCATTAATCGTTAGAGCTCATCAACTCGCTGTACTGCCCTACTGAAACTAAATAAATAAATAAATATAGCTTGTCAGGTCAGGCTGGTCTATTTTCTTGGCTTTGGGACACTTTTTAGCTTTTACGTCCAGCTAAAACAGGTAAACACCAGGTTAGCTAGGCTACGAGATCAGCTAAACCAGCTTCAACCAACTTAAGTCGGCGAAACATATTATGCAGAGAATCTAGTTCATGCATTCATGACCTCTAGACTGGACTATTGTAATGCACTACTAAAATGCAGCTGCTAGAGTTCTTACCAGGTCAAGAAAATATGATTATACCACCCCAATTTAACAGTCTCTACACTGGCTACCTAATAAGTTCTGTATCGATTACAAAGAATTGATACTTACTTATAAGACCCCAAATGGTTTAGCTCTAGTGTACTTCTAGAACTAGTCTTATATCATGCTACAATCCATACCATTGTTTAAGGTCACAGAAATGTACATTTCTGCCATATGGACATTGCTTTGACACAGTCACCTCTCAAAACAAATTAGAGACTTGCATCTCATGTAAAGCTGCTCTGAAATGATATGCACTATATGAAGTGCACTATACAAATAAACTTGATTTGAATTCAGTTGAATCTTAGGTTTGTTTTGATTGCTAGTATGCATTCCTGCTAATGTGAGCGCCACTGTCCGGTAGCCGCTGTGGAATTGTATAAAGTTTGCTCAGATGTGTCGCAAATTTTGGTCTCTAGTAACCTCACCAACTATGACTGCAACTTGCTCTGTTGCTGCAAATCGTTGTCAGTGCGAATGCCCTTTAATGTGATTAGCATATGCTACCAGCATCTGGTTCTTTCTAGCATAACCAGTCATTGCCGAATTTGAAAAGGTTAGTAATGACCGATTTGTGTTTGTTTTGTTTTGTTTTGTTTTCTTTGTTTTGGCAAAAAGAGAGGGCTGACTTCTTCAGGACTCTGCTTTCAGATCACACACGAGGATGGAGGGGTGTACGAACAAATGGATGGTGGGACACAGTGAAGATTTGAATGGCCAATGCCTGAAGATGCAGAACAAAAAGAAACAGAAAGAGTCTGAATTGAGACAAGGTGGCTTAGGAGTAAAAAAACAGAGGAACCAGAAGAACGAGAAGACGTACTGTAGAAGGGCATTTTGTTTGCCTCAAAATGGAGGGCGGATCGGTTTATAAATCGTCGATGGGGCATATGTAGATTTTCAGAGAATATTCACAAATATTCTCATCCGCTCTAACAGCCCACTCCTCATCCTCGTATCTCTCTCTTTTCTTCTGTTGCTCTCTCTCCCTTTCTCTCAGCTCAGCGTGCGTTGTGCTTTGAAGTCACCGCTCTGACAAGTCAACCCTGATGTATTATTCAAGAAGACTGTCGCACAGTATCCCTCTTCTCTCTTCTTCACAGTTATTCTCTGGCTGTCTTTCTATTTCTCTATTTTTCTTTTGTTCTCAAACATAATATATGAATGTATGAACTTAGATAAGGATCCAGACAGGAACTGAGCACCGCTATTGTGCTGTTCACAGGAAGAATGGGGCCTGATTGCTCACGGGTGTCTGTGTTTGTTAAATATTGTGTCGCGAAACGATCATCTCAAGAATAAATGCGTGTGCGTGATATGGATAGGGTGTGTGTGAAAGTCAATGCTGTCGGTTTTCATGAGCGTACTGTGGTCAGAGTGTATTAGTCAGACAGTAGTGTTTTAAGACTCTATGAGTGTGTCCATGAGCGTTGGTATCATTCGGCTCCCTGGCACAGGGTCTCATTCTCACTGCAATGATTGTTCTGGCATGTCTCCTTAAAGCAGACAGATATGTCATAACTGAACATTTCAGATAGCGATAGAGAGGAAGAGAGGGTGAATTCAACAGGCCTGTCAACACGACTCAATATCACTCTTAGTCTGAGGCTCAAACGACACGCCCATGGACCGCCCACAGTCCGTTCACTGACCGTCTGATGCATAATATGCACAAAAATGTCTCGATCTTGCAAACTTAATCTGATTGACTGACTGAATGCGACTTCGAGAGTAATGATGCACCGGAATTTATCTGTCTGACTGGAAGTCTTTGTATATAAGGTATCGGGTTGATAGATAAAGTGATTCTGTGGATGAAATTATTACTGGAATTGTCAATGTTTGTCAGGTAAGTGGAATCAGATATATAAAAGATAGTCAAGGTCAGACTGTTACTCCCTTTCAAATGTACCAAAAAGTATCAGTCTTTTGAGGCACTTAGTAGCAAGTTATCTAGGTATCCATGAGCAAAACTTTGAATTCCACTTTGCGAAATAATCATTACTCATTGCTAATCTAAAGATTGAAAAATCATGGAGTCTATTTGCCACTGTTTTTCTTGGAATTCCCATTTATAGTATTTACTGTAACATTGGCATGAAATTCAACCTACAGTATCTACCTTGTAAATGTATTCGTCCCCAAAAATTACATAATTTGATAATAACGTCATAACTTGATTTTCGAGGAAAACAACAGACTTCTCTCTAGTGATGTATACCAGACTTCTCAACATCATTTAGTCCGCTTATCCAACCACAACTGACTACATGTTTTCATTCATTTTGAGTAAAATGGTCACATATCAAAATCCTAACAATGACAAAATAAAATCAAGTCCCTGGTCTACATACTTTTTCAATAATCCATACAGAATTCTAGAGAAAAAAATTAAGAAATCACAATATATCATAATACAGAAGAAAAAATCTAAAGTTCCCTCCATTTCATTGCTACTTTAAATGCTGTTTTTCCCACTGGCCTTTTATTGTGGTGTCTTCTAATTTTCTATCTTCTAATATATAACACTTCTAAACTACACATAAAAATGAGCTGTCACATTTCGTGTTAGTCCACTCTGAGCTGCTTCTCTGTTTGTGTCCTCTTCTCTTGTCTCTGCTCCACTTCTCTCCTTTCCTCTACTTTTGAGTTTTTCCTCACCTTTCTCTTCCTCTCTGAGATTTTACTTTCAGTTTATTTATTTTTTTTCTCTCATTTCTACTCTTTTCTACTGTTTCAACTTGTGTTCTGTCCTCTCAGTCTGGTTTCTTAGTTGACGTGTCTCATTTCTCTTTGGCGTGATGGCGTCTCCCTGCTGCCAGATCTCCACTCTGTCCCAGAACAGCCAGGACACCACACGTGTGCCAGCCAGCCGGCGACATCGAGACAGAGACACCGTGTATGTGTGAAAGAGAGGAACAAAGACTCAGCAGATGGAGAGACAAACAGGAGAAGTGGAAAGATACCGAGAACACAAACGGATGATCTGACAGTGGAAAGAATGAGAAAACGCACAGGTGACAGCACTGTGATGAACAAACAACATAAGACGCTCCACCCACACACATACACCCACCCACGCACATACACAATGACACTTGAGTTGATAGGAAGCGATGATATCTGGACTTGAGATGAGGTGGAGGAGTTCAGGGGTCAAGGGTCGGGGAGGTGGCGGGTTATAACCCTAAATGTCTGAGATTGAAAAGTAGACAGGCACCTCTTACGTTTATGCGCGCTTGGTACTCGGCGCTACCGGCCGAGTTGCGTGCGGCGCAGCGGTACACGCCCCCGTCGCGGATCTGGGGGTTGGTGACGTTGACGTGCGAGACAGTGGAGCCGTCGGAGAGCGTGTACTGGCTGGCCCGGTGCGCCGAGTCCCGCGCTACCGGCTCGTCGTCCAGCGTCCAGGTGATGGTGGGGGGTGGAGCACCTTTGGCCGCGCACATGAGAGAGAAGGGCTCGCCCGGGGCTACTACGCGCTCACTGAAAGAGGAGACAATCCGTGGGGTGCCGTCTGACAGGAAAAAGAGAGCGGAATACAGATAGGAGACTTCAGAATCTTTGAATGGTGCACTGCTGAAATGTTTATTTCATAAGAACAGCTCAGTTTTTCAAGAGGAGTTCAAAGTGGTAGATTTTATGTCACTAATGTTGTCTTGCCTCTGAATGACACTGTGTCCTAATGAGATATGATGTGGAAAAAGCAAGTAATGTTGAGTGTGGTTGAATGTAATGAATAATAAACAGAATTCTTGAATATTTTGTCTGAAGTTCATTTAATCGCTTGCAATAAATTTAATCTGTGAAATCACAAAAGGCAAGTTAACTTATTCCAGAACTGGGGACCCCTGCAGGAGGGTGTTTGAGGGTCCATGGATAATTTCAGCTAAATAAAATAAATAAATAAAACATAATATTTATCAAATTATTTGTTTGATCATGCTTTCTAAAACTGTCACAAATTAAGAGAGCACAATTATTTTATTCTGTTAGCCCTAATTTTAATAGTCATATATTTTGAAATTATTTTGAAAATTGCTTTGTTGCAAGATTTCTAATAGTTTATGTACAGCATATTAAACACCAAATATATTCTGCTGTTGCTTCGTGCAGTGTTTCACATTCATTAAAGGGATAGTTCACCCAAAAATTAAAATTAGCCCATGTTTTACTCACCCTCAAGGCATCCAAGGTGTATATGACTTTCTTTTTTCAGATGAATCCAATCGGAGTTATATTGTTCTTGCTCTTCCACGCTTAATAATGGCATGGGCGAGTGTTTTTGTTCAACAGTCCAAAAGTCAAATAGTAGAATAAAGCGCATCCATCCATATTAAAACATGCCTCACACGGCTCCAGGGGGTGAATAAAGGAATATTTAAAATGACGTTCCCAAACGCAGGTTCGGGAGGAGCCTAATTATCCAGTGCTGTCAATCACCGCTACGACTGTATATAAGCAGCAGTCATTGGTCCGTTCCAGCGACAATTCTTCCAGCATCCCTCCACCACCCTTCTCCTCCTCTAAATTCCTCTCTTTTTTCCTCCACAACCATCATGGGGTGGGTGGATGGGGTTCTGACTCAGGGCTCGAGCCGAGGCTTGGTTTCGAGCCTCCTTCGCAGACAGCAAGCCAAGTTTGTTTACCATTATCTGGCAGGGCTGAATGGGCAGGTGAACTCATGAAATAATATAAACAGCTTTGTGTTCACGAGAGACTGCCTTTCTGGCGGATGCAGCCGGACATAGGCGTAGCGCATGTGTGTGTGAATCTCGTGAAAACCAACGTTTGTTTACAGGAGCAAAGGAAGCAAAGTTTCCTTACTTTACCAAAGGAAAACCATTATCCTCTTGGCTTATATCGAAATCCTCCAACATTTTTATTTACAAATGCTCATTTTGTACTTCTAATTCGTAAGTACAAATTCGTGTTTTGTTTTGTTGCGCTTCCGCGTTCGCCACTAATCACGGACACATGCGCTACACCCACGTCCTACGTCCTACATCATCCATTGGATAGTTAGTTCGACAGTTAGACGAACTGAAATAATTATTTTTATATAGTTTTAAATATGGATATTTTTCTTACAAAAACACATTGATTTGCTACAGGAGGCCTTTGTTCAACCCCTGGAGCCGAGTGAGGCACATTTTAATATGGAGGGATGCGCTTTATTTGACTACTTTTGGACTGTTGAACAAAAATGCCCGCCCGTGCCATTATAAAGCTTGGAAGAGCAAAGACAGTTTTTAATATAACTCCGACTGGATTCATCTGAAAGAAGAAAGTCATATACATCTAGGATGCCTTGAGGATGAGTAAAACATGGACTTATTTTCATTTTTGGGTGAACTAACCCTTTAAGGACAGCAAAATTACCTGTTACTGAAAAAAAATATTGTAGTGCTTGTGTAGGACTGTTGCTTAAAAGTCATAGTAATCTAAATTTGGAACTTTGATGTCCAAAAATAAATGTACACTGCAGAGCTAGAATCAGAACCACAACCTTCAGAGCTATCCCATTATCCACTCTTTCTACTCACCCTCAAGCAGTATGATGGAGAAGTCCTGTGCGGTCTGACCCTTGCGGGTGGCGAAGCACTGATATGCCCCTGAGTGTCTTTTTTGGGCTGCCGTGATGAACAGAGTCTCGTTGTGGGCTCCCTGGATGGAGAAGTGCTGGTCAGGCACGATGGGTTCTGTGTTGCGAAACCAGGAGACGGTGAAGTGGGGAGAGCCCTGAACGGCACAAGACAGAATCACTGTGCTGCTGATGCCTGTTTTCAGGTTCTTGGGGGATAATGTGACTCTCAGAGGCTCTGTGGAGAAATAAAAAGTCAGAGTGAAAAATATTATTTGGGTCTGAGGGTAAAGTTTTGTCTAAAAATTGGAATTATGATGTCTAGACAGACAGACAGACAGACCGATAGATAGATAGATAGATAGATAGATAGATAGATAGATAGATAGAGAGATAGAGAAAATGTCAGTGAGCAATAAGGCAGCTGGTGTTATGTGCTGGAGGCCTCTGTGTGTGTGTGATGGTGTGTGCGTCTGGGTATGTATGCGTGTGTGCCCTCCTCCCCTCCTGTTCTGTCAGAATCTGTGTGAGCACACCGGTGTGATGTGCCCACCGGCTAACGTCCAAATGTCCACCCCACCTCCCCTTCCTCTATTCCCCTCTTCCTTTCATATTAAGACTCCAGCCAATACCATCCCACTGGTCTAAGATCCCTCCCCAAGCCTACTTGAAAACACACACACATTTCTGGTGGAACAGGGGTCAGACTGGAGAGGCCACAACAGTCTTCCTGTCTTCTCATATTATTTTCTCTGTAAGTCAACAAGAAGGTGGCAGAGGCCGACCAGTGTGCCAACATCTCTTAAACCCAAATGTTCTTCTCGCTTACTCACTCCCTGGTATACTCCATTTGATATCTCCCTCTCCCTATGACACAGTTGCACAGGAGATCTGGGGCAATAGATTGGTCCAACGGCCTGGTGATGTACCAAAATGACCTGGACCCTCTCCTTTGGATGAAAAGGTGTGGATATTCCAGGACTTTATAAGAGACAGACCAACCATTCCCTCCATAAACCCTTATAAGTGACCCAGATCCACTGGTCTCAAGGTTTTAATTATTGGGTCAACGCTTCTACAGTACTATGAACGGTGGGTACTGCCATAGGACAAGCCAAAACCCTGGGGCAAATGTCCTCATCCCTGTTCAGGAAGAACAACCATCCTGCAGAGCTTAGTTCCAACTCCAATAAACCTGAGCCAGCTAATCAATTCCCTTGGGTTTAGTTGAAAATTGCATGCAGGTTATGTAGGTTCATTGGAAGCAATGTTAGAACTAAACCTAGGAAGGTTGATCTCTTGGAACAAGGATAAGGACACCTGCCATTAGTTTTTGGTTTCTGCTTTGGGGAATAGACTAGGTGGCCATGACTTTGAAGTTGGACATGTTCCTGGACCTTTTGTTAGTTCTGTAAGATCATAAAAGTCAAACAAACATAGTTATAATCCTACTTTTACTGTAGGTTGAAAAGAAAGATGTTGAAGCTCCAACCAGCTCTTTTCCCGTACCTAACTTAAGTACTGTTTAATAGGAATGTTGTTCCTGCACAATGATGTTGATCCAGCAATATCCTACTTAATGAAGTGAAATGGGTGATAAGACAAGTAGGAAATGTTCCTAGCTATTTAGTTGGTCCTGAAAACAGATTGCAAGTAGCGAACAAAATCCTTACTCTGAGATCAGGCTCATAAGAGTGATGTTTAAGGTCCAATCACAGCCCTGTATGCCTAACCTTAAAATCCAAGTTCAAATGAATGTGGGAAATACAAGGACGTTGATCAAAGAACATATCTTGCTTGAATCTATGGCAAGGTGAAGGTAACTTGGATCTTTTGAAAAGCTTGTCTTTTTCCTTCACCAGCAGTTTATTGGTGACATCTTTCATCCTTTACTCCTGTCCTATCACCAGTCCCTCTTATTGTACCTCCCCTCTTTCCCTTTTGCCCTTTATTTCTTTTCTCCTCACCGATGACATTAAGGTGTCCTGTGACCTCTTTGGAGCCAAAGCTGTTGGTGACTTCACAGATGTAGTTTCCAGAGTCTTCCAGACGGAGGTCGCTGATTGTGAGGCCAGTTAGTCGCCGTGTCCAGCGGGAGTCAGCAGGAAGCGGCCTCCCATCTTTCAACCAGCGGATGGTGGGGTTGGGGTAACCGGAGGCGATGCAGGGCAACTCTATGCTTCGCCCCACTTGTACTTCTCCTGACTGGAAACTGTCCATCACAGAGGGCGGGGTTTCAGTGGGGTCTAAGGACAGAGAGAAAGTTCTTTAAAAAAGACCAAGCAATTCTTGCCAATAATGTATAGTCATTTACATACATAAGCCTTAAAGCTACAGTAGCAAAACTGCCCGATTAATGGTCAGATAAGTGGAAGAAAATGCCCATGTTAAACAAAATTATAGGTATTTGTTCTGTAAGAACCATTGACTAACATCATAAGTAGACTTTAGGGAAAAAATATACAATTAAAATGTAGGGAACACTCTCTTAAATTACATAAATTAGGATTTCAATGCTATCTTTTTTTCAAAGAAGTGCATCCAAGACAGTAACAAGTCCAATTATGAGAATATGCTTATTGCATTAGGATTGACAAATATGACAAAGATGTGTCAACTGCCCAGCAAACCGATATGAACCCACACACTCACCTAGCACAGAGAGACGAGCCCCATTGCTCTGCCTGGTTTCTCCGCTGTACTTGTGCTTGGTGATGCAGCGGTAGGTAGAGAGGGCGTCCTCTTTCTGAACGTCAGATATGTAGAGGGCCCCATATGACGTCAGGAAAAACCTATTACCTGAAGAGAGAGGAGAAGAGGTGATATAAACATATGCACATGTATTTCAGTGGCCAACAAAAAGACGATTTTTAAAAGTCCATTTAGTACCAACTTCATATGCAACTCTTCAACCACAGATCAGTTATTCTGTTCAGTTAGTCACATAATCCATCATTAGACTTTTTCAAAAATGCAAAAGTAAGAAAAGAAAAAAAGAAGAAGTTTTTTTGCTTGTCCACTGAATTATAAATAATTCAGAAATGTGTTTAGAGTCACCACATTCAAAAACTAACACAGATTGTTGAAGGATACAGCAAGTAATCCATTACAAAGTAAGAAAGAGAGAGTGTTTTAATATTTGATGTGTATGTTATTGTAACAGTATATTACTGTCACGGTCACTTCACATCAGCGAGACCTGACTCTGATTTATCTGTACTTTCAGGAAGGCCGTATTTTACAATGCAGCACTCACCCAGGAGCCAGAAGTAAGTGTTTCTCTTTCACTCTCAGTCCTTATTATTCAATTAAGTAAATTTTAGCTGTGAATGTTTCTGAGACACACACACACACAAAACTTTAAAAGTTCACAAATAAGATGTTTGATGTGTTGATTGTGTGTTTTTGTTTTCATGTTTAGAAATTGTATACACATTATTTGAATTTGAATGATGAGATCAGTTTCTACATTGTTTCTCCTAGGGGGCAAAATGTCTTCTCAGGTTTTTATCATGAGAAACATCATCAGAGACATATAAGATGTGGTTGATACTTAATTGAAACAACTGAAATGTCTCCTGAGCTATAAAAGAGCAACCTCAAAGCAATAAAATGTTCCTTTGGGATGACTTAGGTGTGTGTAGACTAGAGTGTAAAAGAAGAGTTTGTGTGTGCTCTGCTAAACTGCACATCACTGGACACAATAACAACAGCAAAGTATGTCAGTGTGTGAGAACAGTCAGTCAGTCCCTGTGTGTGTGTGTGTCCTAGTTTCTCCAGGCAGGCAGGGCATGTGGATTGGGCCAACCGCACCGTTATGAGAAAACTAACTGAACTGGAAATATAAATACTCACAAAACACACTCTGTCTGACGCAAACACAGATATAAACACACTTTAACAACAAACCTTCAGCTATAGGCCAACATCTGGAGTCATATTCACACTGTGACTCATTAAAAACGTGAAGATGTCTTTATATATTTATGCTGAGGTATCATTAGTTGACTGCCGTGTGTCTTGTTTATCCCTGTATATTAGGACACACTTGTGCATTCAAAACTTACTCAACAAGAAACAACGTTCCTATAGAAAGCAGGATTACCCTGTGGGAAGAAAGTGTGTGTGTGTGTGTGTGTGTGTGTGTGTGTGTGTGTGAAGGATGGCGATCGATGCGTTTTATGGCTCGAGAGCTTCATCCAACGCAGATTTATGAAAGCGGAGAGGACAGGCTTGACTCGGCAGCCCACACACACACTCCATCACTATAACAAGCAGCTCACTCACACACACACACACACAGACACAGATAGTAGCTACAGACAAACAAAGACAATGGCTGGAAACAAAGATAAATTCAGCGTGCGTCTGTGTGAATGTCATGGCCATGTGATAAGACAATGAAATGAAGTATGTGCGCACAGCATTGGCTGTGTGTGTATGGATGTATGATTATTTGCGTCACAAAAATATATTGCTGAATGAATATTCGTATGACAGCTAAGCACGAGCACACGTGTGTGTATAAGTGTGTGTGCATAGACGTAACACAGTGTCTGTGTGGGTATTGTTGTCATGCTGAGTGCTAGGCCCGGCAAACTGTAATTTAAGAGTCGGCCCTCGCGCTTCAACCTGCATATTAAGCCTTACAGGATAATATGCACTTGGTGACTTTAACCCCCTACAACATCAGCGCAACGCTGTCACAACATTTCACCCGGAGTGAGAGACCAGGGAGGGAGAGAGAGCGAGCAAAAGAGAGGTAGTCAGTGAGTAGTTTTGGTTTAATCGCAGTCACTTGGATCTCTCTCATTGTGAAGACTGGTAAATTAAATATCAGCAGCCAGGTACACTGTCTTTCTCTCACTGTTTTTCATTTTCACTCTGCCTTATTTTTTTCTTAGCTGTAAAATTGTATCACAAATGAAGTGAAGTATTAAACTGATAGCAATTCTGTCATCATTTCCTCATGTTGTTCCAAATCAATTTCTTCTGAGGAACACAAAAGATGACATTTTGCATAATATTCACACTGTTCTTTTCTCTAATCTAAATAAGTAAATCAAAGCGAAATTATAGCTTTGTTTGAAGAGCAGTCAAACAATTTTTAATACATTTAACATTTCGACAAATTAGTGGCTAACACATATGATTTTGTCTGCTACTTCTTTTTTTGGCCTTATAAACTAAAATGAGGAGGAGGAATGGCATAGGGAAATGTTGCAAGTCATATTCAAACCCATACTGTCCATATGAGCACCACAGTCAAATGCACCGCTAAGCCATGGTTCCAACATCTTAAAAGTCCTTTATTTGGGTATTACCTTGCTTGTCAGAACAGAGCACATGCCTGTCTGTGTGTGACTGTACATAAGACATTTGACTTCACAGAAGAAGTGACCCACTGGGTGTACAGGTTTAAAAATGGAGATTGATGGATTAAAAGAGAGGCAGACAGAGCTATGCACATATTAGTCCCACGTCTCCTCGCGATCAGTTCTGTTTGGGAGTGCAGATCAATTCTTGTCTAGTCTTCCTTCGCCTTGAGGTGTGTGTATGTGTGTGTGTGTGTGTGTGTGTGTGCATGGAGGATTAGAGGGGGGCATGTAAGGTCTGTCTAAAACAAGGGCTTGAGTGTACCACACACATACACGGTTCTGTGGTAGTGCTGGAGTGTGTAGCGTGGGCAGCCTGGGGCATCATGTCAGACCGATGGAAGAAAAAAAAATATGGAATTGGATTTATGTGTGGAGCATGGCAACCTTCCAGTTACATCTCACTCTACACAGACTCCCAAAGGCCAGAGAAACACACTCACACACACATAAAGAGAAAAGAGGTTTGTATACATGTTCGAGAATGTGTGTTTTGTTACGGGATGTCATGAGGGCAGGCAAACTCTCTCGCTCTCTCAGCACAGGACTGTGTGAGTGCAAAATCTGGTCTAAAAATAATACCCTACCGGAAGTAAAGCCGCCATTTTCCTGCCATCATTTTCTAGGTAAAAAAGAAACAGAATAATAGAGGATATGAACAGTAATGTGAAACACACAACAGTGTGGAAAATAGAACAACAACAAAAAAGAAATTCATAACGTGCGGCTGCCAGGAGACTCTGAGGAAGGGGCGGAGAACGACAGAACGACAACAGAAGGGAAAAGAGGAAGAAGACGCTCACGAGATGAGAGAAGAGAAATACCGAAATATCACAAACAAAAAAAAAAAGAAAGAGACAGTTGGAAGGAGAATGCATGATGACAGAACGATAGACACATGAAGATGGAGGGAGAGAGAAACAAAAAGAGAGGGGTGTGGGCTGAAGCTGTTGTTGAATTTGCTCTAGGAGCTCCCATGCAAATGATGGCGCCGCTGCAATGCTAACGAGGACCGGGTTTCAAACTGTTCGGCCCATTACTTATTAATGCTCTGCGTCTCTTCCCCCTCCCTCTTTCCCTCTTTCCCTCTCTCGCTCCACTTTTCCCTCTCTCTCTTGCTGTTGCTAGGGCCCCTGCGCTCACGTGACGTGGGTTAGGGGGCGCTGCGGTGGCATGTGCAAAAAACGGAGCGAGAGAAAGAGGGAGGGATGATGGGAAGGCTGGCGAGGAGGGGTGTAAACGGAGGGGATGCTAATGCTCGTTTGTTCGTTAAGCCACAAACGGGCTACGAGGGCACGCGCCGAGAGCCTGGCACACGGAGAGACAGGCCAGCCGGTGCTCTGATTGGCTGCGGGTGGGACTCAACGTCATGTCGATGCAGAATACGGTTAACGAAGGAGAGCTGACAAAAATCAAGAGAGCTAAGAGAGCGAGAGGGATCACAGATAAAAACAATGTCACAAAGTGAAGGAAGACACTTGGTGATGGGACAGAGAAGGAGAGATGAAGCGAAAAAGGCTCTATTTTTTCACTGAAACAGTCACACTCAAACATACACTGCACTGCTGGTTTTGTAAGAAAGCCTCAACCGAATCTTCCTTGACGCAATATGGCGTATCCAGAGATGACTCTAGAGTTCCCACTCACCTGGCCTTGTCTTATAACAAATCACCTTTTACACGCATTATGGGCCCTTATGCTGGATGCATGAGGTGTAATTCTTCGAGAAAAATGTCTAGATTAGTTATAAAACTGGATATAACGTCTGACAGTTCTAGACCTCGACTGGTCAAACGTCTTTGATGTGAAACACTTGCTTAACACCTTCCGTGTATAGTGTGACTGCACAGCACTCTTACACCATGTCTACACCATCTATTTTTGACATACTCTTGTGCTACTTCCAAAAACAGTACAAATGGATTTGACATTTTTGTTTGACATTCAGTATAGACAGTCTCAAAATGACAGCCCAGTGTAGACAAGGTGTTAGTGGCCAAATATTAAGCTTAGTTTGCATGTCAGGAACTACTGTATCTTCTTGTTGAAGGATGGCACTAAATTAATTTTTCTATATAAATTTCTGCTCTTAATTGTTTCTGTTGTCAAGTCAAGTCAAGTCACCTTTCTTTATATAGCGCTTTTACAATACAAAAAAATCATTTCAGCTGTTGTAATCATTTCAGTCATGCAATAAGGCACTGGAGTTGTGCTACATTGTGAACATAGTCATGACTGAAGAGGTTGCAGAAGCTCCCCTGTATGTCATGCCTAACAATGCCCTTTAGCTTGGACTATATTCACATATAGTGCTCTCACTTGTACCTTACTGAAACAGAGAGTTTGCAGGTACATTTGGGGAAGGAAGCAGATTTCTTTAACCAATGCACTACACATTTCTTGTGCCTTTCCCTGCAGCTACCTCTTCTCTCCACTTCCCTGCTGTCACTCTTTACTTCCCACCCACTCTTGTCCAACTTCAGCCTGTGTTCGCTAGTTGTGCTGTTCTTTAGCTCCTGCTGTTCTCCTCGTCTCCATACTCCAACCTTCCAACTCACTGTTCTTGAGAACCCGAGTCACATATGAGTGGGTGATCTCTGCGGCCACGTTCACACAGTAACAGAATACGGTTGTTACTCCTGTATTTGATTCATTAAGTTGCATTCACACGCAGATTGGTTATTTACCCATACATTTTCAAGACTCACAATTTTATTTTTGGTGAGCCCCTGCTGTGTTAGTGTGACCAGAGTGGACAACTAATCGTCTGTCATGTCATTTAGTGTGAGAGAGCCACTTGGTGGACACACACGTCTCGTATGTGTTGCATGTTTTTATGCTTGGTTTTGGAGATAGGAGCTGTGTCATCTGAAGGTTTTAGATCAAATGGGGACAACTCGGTTCCTGGAGGGCCACAACACCGTTCCAACACTGCTCCAACATACATACCTGTAGTTTTCAATTAACCCTTAAGGACTTGAGTAGATGGATCAGGTGTGTTTAATCAGGGTTGAAGCTAAACTCTGTAGGGCTGTGGCCCTCTGAAAACTAAGTTTTGGACCCCTGTTTTAGATCCAGTCACTATCTTCCACCAAAGCTACACTCATCAGTTTTGAGGTCTGCTAGAGTCACTATTCTAAGCTGCTGTGTGAACAGGACATTTTGAGTCTCACATCTTTAAGTAAATGCTGTTGGCAATGCCAAACACGTACAGTGTGCACATAGCCTCTCTTTCGAAAACTCTTTCCTTCTGTTTAACCCTCTAGGCGTCTGAAGTTGTCCCACATTCCTTGTCCTGGGTGTGTCTATGCAAGTCCATGTGAGGGGCCAGGGGCAACTCAAGATTCATTCTTCGAAAATCAGACATGTAAGGCCGCAAAAGGGTAATAAAGATGTCTGTGATAGTTTTAGGGCTGCTGATTTGGATGGTTAACAAAGTGGAAGATGCCCTATTAGTCCATCTCCAAGAACCAAGAGCAAAAAATTCATTCTATTTTACTGTACTGATAACATTAAAAAACACTTGCCCTGATAGTTTTAATGTGAAACACAACAAAGCCTTACTAGATTACATAAAACTAAGACATAATTTTGAATTTGCTTTCTGAGAATCAGAAAGGTCAAATAGAGAGCCAGCTGTCCCCCATATAATCCACGCATGCATGTTAGTATTCATCCGAGTGCCTACTCCGTCCTGGTTCGCCCTAATGACAGGACACGGGGGGCAGGCATAAAACATTGCTGAGTGTGGAGAGTTCAACTATAAACATGTGTTCCCCTGGCCACAACATGTGTGTGAGAATGTGTATGTGTGTATGTACGAATTCTGCCATCATTGCATCGCCAAGGTCAGAGCAGAGTCACCCCGATAAACTTAATTTGCTTTTGATATCAATGCTGTTCACACATACATAATTATACATTCATACACACATACACCACCACAAAAAGTGTGTAAATAACTGTGTAGGGGTGGGGTCACACTTTCTAATTGCCTTTTGGTGACTCACATACAACGATGTAACCTACAAATCTGTCTTCAGCCTGATTCATGAGCCATAAAGCCACTTTGGCTGGAAACGGGAGATGGTCAGGTTAAGGGTATAGATATCTACCAGATGAGTAGAGAGTATTTATATAGTATTAGAACATTTCAGAACCACAGACAGCGACAATTCACCACAGGGCTGCTCTAGTTCAGCACCTTGGACAGCCACAAACCATGCCACTGTCCACAACAGTCTCTTTTACCTAGAAACAATGGAACAGAGGTATAACGCCACTAAAACAACACCGCACAAATCCTAACCTCACTATGCCACATCATGTTACACCAGGCTTTGGAGATGCCCAAAAGGTCGCCGTGGATACGCACAGGCAAATTAAATAGTAATGTGACATATGGTACATGGCCGCAAAACTCAACCCAGCAACAGTGACACAAACATTCATATACTGCAGAGGACAAAAACAACAACCTGCTTAGCCATACAGGAATCTATCTATCTATCTATCTATCTATCTATCTATCTATCTATCTATCTATCTATCTATCTATCTATCTATCTATCTATCTATCTATCTATCTATCTATCTATCTACGCACACGCATGTGCATTATACACATGTTATTATACACATTTGTGTCCTCATAAACCATATACCAGTACACACACACACACACACACACACACACACCCATCTGCAAACACACACAATTACCACATTGCAGTGTAGCCACAACACACAATTAATTAACATTTGTCCACAGTATGGCGTGTATGTGTGTGTGTCGAAGAAGTAATTAAGATTGAACTGTAATAAAACACCCATCCTCCTAAATCTTAAGGCCTCATTGAATGCTGTATTAACTGAACTATCTGACTGGGGCATGAATGGGAATGAACAGAGCTCCAGCAGAATCAATACCGCCCTCTCCCTCACTCTCTTTTGCTCCACCTCTCACCGCCACCATCATTTCTTTTATTCTCCTTTCTCTTGGTCGCAAAAGAATTACTCAGCGGCTGACAATAGGACATCTACACCCTCCGACAATGGCCACTCATTCCTTCATTGACCCCCCCCACCCCACCCCTTTCACTATCTACGCTTATGAATGATACCTCTCCTTCATTTCAGCTCTATTCACATTCAAAGCAGAGAGGGAACAGGCAGCCTGAAGTGTCTTGTAATAATAGAAGCATATTTTGATAAAAGACGCCTGACACCTCGCAGGCTCTCAATGACATTGCAAACGTTATGTCTGAGATGCCGATGTGAGGTGGGAAGGATGTTTGTCACATCTGAAGGTCGGCTCATGTAGCTATTACCGGTCTCCACCCCTCTATGAGCTTGGAGGTCGCAACTTTGTAGGGTTCCAAGAGGAACACCTTACTGCTCAGGAGACTTCTTAAATGGAAAGTAAACCCAAAAATGAAATTCTATCATTTACTCACCCTTATGTCAATTCCAAACATGTACAACTTTTCTTCTTCTGTGGAACAAGTTTTTTTAGCATAAAAATAAAAGACAATTTAAATTTTTAGGTGAACTTTCCATTTTAGTTTAAAATTTAGTATTTTTTTATTTTTATTTTTTTCATTATTATTATTATTATTATTATTCACTGCTGAAATTTGGGTCTTCTCTTACTTTTCCCTTCTTCCAAACCCTCCTCATTTCCCACACTCTTCCACCCCTTGACCTTTCATTTTACTTATTTTCCACCACACCCTTCCCACATTCCCTTCTTTCTATGTTTCTCTCTCTTTCTCTCTCTCTGTGCAATGGTTGGAGGAGAGTGGGTTTGTGGAGGACTAATATGCTCATTAAAAAGGCATGCTTCACCGTCAAATGCCAGCTGCCGCTCTTTTCCCTCCTCCTTCTATCCCTCTCCCTGTTTGTTACAGTGGGAAATTGTCATGCCCATGTTCAACCTCAGCTACTGCTTATGTCTGACCAAAAAAAGGTATATATACAAGTAAGTATACATACAAGACAGACAACTATCTATCTATCTATCTATCTATCTAGAAACAACCTGTGGCCAATAGCATTCTTCTTCAGCATATTACACTTTTTCACTTTCTCCTATCATTTCCATTCTCTCTGTCTTTTTTCCTAGTCTTTTGGCACCTACTTCCTCCACTTGTGTTCTTCCTGTTAAGGCCTTTCTTGTTCTCCTTCCCCTTCCCTCTCGCTCTTTTCTTTCACACTGCACCCCTTGAATATTTATGCCCATTCTAATTAGGCTGCTGAATGTGGGAGAGGCTTTAACCAGTACTGGCAGGAAGAGAGAGAAGGAGAAATGAAAGAACGGAACTGAAAGGTATATACAAGTACATACATATATATATAACCAGACATAACAATTTTCAGAATTTTTTTAGTTTGGATTTGGATGAGATCTCTGCTGAAACTAGATGAAGTTCTGGTGGGGTTCTTTTTTTCTTTCCTTTTTTTTTCTACACTTTTCCTTTGGCTCTCCATTTAATCTCATTGCTATCTTGGAGAAACCATCAAGATGTTAAAAATACCTTGTGTTATTCGACTACCATGCTGTTGTGTCTTCATACATAAAATCATATGTCTTCATACGAAAAAGCGGCTGACAACATCAAAACACATTTGCAGTCCTTTTGTGAGTCTCGTCGTTTAATAATTAAGGCTCATTGATAATTGATATGGACACGGGCCTTAAGAAGCAGAAATGAGGAATCCATATCTAATGCACATCACCAAAGAGAAATAACACCACCAAACATGAGCAGATTATCTACAGTCTGGAGGAAAAAAAAACAGCCAACCAGGCAAAAGATGAATCTGTGTTTTCTGCTAAAAAAAATCTTACCAGAAAATAAATTATTAATAAACTAACCAGGCCTGTTGAACTAAAGGCAAGATGAATCTGTACAGTGGATGCATGTAACAGACAGTGATTGATGTAGGAATGGTTGGTGAGATTGACTTAAATCTGTAGGCTGAATGTGCAGAATACAAGACATAAACACACACACACACACACACTGGCCATTCCCACACAAATCAATACAGAGTCTCGCCAAGGAAAGTTTGGCCTGGCTGACTCCTACACTGAGGCAACAGTGCCAAAACATCACTCACAGAGAACTGCACTACTTCTTCCGTAAGTTTAACTGTTCTTATGATTAAGTACACCAGTTTTTTTTTTTTTTTTTCATTTAAGATTTAAAAGCTAAGATTTGCTTTTTTTGAATTAAGTCAAACTTCTAAACAGGCTTACGATTGCACTTTTGCTATAAGTGCATTCTTCCACAAACATTGGCACAAAAAGCATTCAGACACTCAAGTTGCATTTTAAAATGTGTTAACTTGCATTAGAAGAGAAAACCAAAAACCAAAAACAAATGACATCTGCAAACTGTAAGATACCTTTTCAGAACTGGTCGCAAGACTTGCAGTGGGTATACATAGTAAGTTATTCCACCTTAATTTGACACAGCTCTCCTAGCAGAATAACCAAACTTTTAGTTCTTGGTATTAACAATAAACGTTCCACAAAGTTTGAGAATCAGAATGTGTCCAAGATTTTTTTTTTCTTCAAAATTTTGACTAGCTAGTTAGTTGAAAAATTAAAATGCTACTTTCTTTGCTATTTTGAATCTAAATGACTTTCATACATGTTTGTTTCTGGCACTTTTTAATCAATCTATATTTTTAAAGATTTCTGTAGTTGCTGGATTTTATAACATTTAATTTACATTCAAAGACATTAATTAGCAAATCAATTTAGACCGGTTTGTGAATAATTTCTACTGACTTACTGAAAATAAACGACTTACAGGAACAATTTGCTTGCAAATCAGTCATTGCTATGGCTTGAAAGCAAGTTTTACTGTATGCAAGAGCCACATATATTTGCAAAACATGTTAGAAAAAGGCCATTAAAGCATCTAAAAATTTATATTCACTACAAAAATGTCTATACATTTATTAATTACCATGGCTTTTCAGACTGAAAATCGCAACTTTAAAATTCCCTACTATTTCCAGGTTATTTATTAGCATTGGAACACTGGCCACAAGTATGCCACGTTTGGGTCCACTGTATCAAAAGTAGATAAAAAAAAAAAATAGAACAGAAAATAATAAAACAATGATAAAGGCTGGGAATGTGTGAGGTACTGTGCAGACAGATGTTGCAGTGTGGCACTTGGTGTCCCCTCATCTAAGGCCCAGGGGCCAAGAGACTGCACATGACAGAGAGAGAAAGAGCACGACTGTCTCTCTCTCTCTCTGTGTGTGTGTGTGTGTGTGTGTGAGAGAGAGAGAGAGAATCCTGTCTGCATCACTGTCTCTTCTGCATCAGTGCCTCATGCTCTGCCCCAATTTAACCAATGCCACTATAATCAGTAAACAGCATACAACATAGGGGGAGGGAATGAAGAGAAAACAAGAAAGATAAAGAAAGAATGAGATAATTAAAGTATGAAAGAAAGGGGAGCTGTAAATCATAACTTTACCTTTACTTCATAACTACTTTAATGTGAAGAAGAGTAGCTCTAGTCATCGACTCAAGGGGAATTATTTTAAATGTTTGGTTGTTTGTTTTTTAAATGAGAGGATTCTCTTATTGAAGAAGACTAATGCATACTTTGAACCTTACACCCAAACATATCCTGTGCTTTACATTTTTACATTTAAAATAATACCACTAGCGATATCTGATTCATGAATCAAGTCAGATCTTTTAAATGAGTCTGAAATGGTTCAATCTGGTTCAATTCACAGACTGATACAGTAGCAGCCATTAACGGCTCAGCGGAGAGAATGATTATCAATGAATAACGACTTCAATTTCAATCTGTTTCTCACAGAAACCTCTATGACTTCAGAAGAGTTTGAATATAGCACACAAGTTGTACAGACCACTGTAATGATGCTCTTTGAAGTTTGAAGACTCCAGTCTCTATTCATTATAACTGCATAGAAGTTAGCAACCAACAGTATATTATCCAAAATTTATCCTTTTGTTTTCCACGGAATAAAAAAAAATCATGCAATTTTAGAAGGACACGCAAAACTTAATTTTTGGTGAAATCTTTGTAAATGTCCAGTCATATTCATATGCTATTTGGCTACAGTTTCTCTGAAAGAAAAAGCAACAGAAGATTATGTTCACAGAGAAAGATGAAGAATGAAGTCATGCAGAAAATAAATAAATAAATAAATAAAAGCTCTGACATACATGTAAGTCACTCCACAGCTATATTTAGCCTTATGCAAAGGTAAACAAGGTTGTGAGGGATCTTTTTTTTTATTTCAGAGCTTTCCTTTTTTAAAATAAATTAATTTGTTATTTATTTCATTAATTTTTAATTATTCATTAATTTATTAATTTCATAATTTGTTTCACAGTTGATTAAAATTTATAAAATGGAAGGTTTCTTGATCTATTTATCAGTAAGATTTGCAGTTTTCAACTAAACAATCCTGTCACAGTTTACAAAAAAAAAAAAAAAAGTTCAACATTGATAATACTAGATGTGACACCGGAGACTGGAAAAATTCAGCTTTGACATCAAAGAAAGAAATTACATATATTAGAAAACAGTTATTTAATAGAAAACCTGAATACTAGACCAATATGCAAATTAGCATGAACCTGGTGGTCAGGAACAGAGGCATGAAGAGGTTTGAGGAGGGGAGATGGAGGAGTGAAAATAGGGGAAAGAGATGAGATGAGGAAAATATGATGGGGGAGGGAGAAAAGGGTGACTTTATAATTTATGAGCCATGCACCATGTGCCTGGTGACATCTGCTATGGCACAGCTAATGTGTGTCCTCCATCGCTTCGACTGGGATGCAAACATACTCACACACACCACACACACACACACACACACACTTTTACATACACTATAAATATGAAAATCACTTGCTCTACAAGAAGCTGCAAACATAGCATTCAAAATGCATAGGCTATCCATTTAAACATCAGTTCATGTGCACCATAGCAAACACATCACCATCAAACAACAGCTAAGTGTATTCACTTAAGTAGAACAATGCCATTGGAAAACATGCAGTTGGATTGTTTCCAGTGATGCATAGATGTGTTTTGGGATTCAGAAAAAAAAAAAAGAAAAAAAAAAAACAGACCTGAATTCATGAGCGAAAAAGATCTATTGAAATAAATTGGCAAGAAAAAGTATGTGAACCCATTGGAATTGGTTGGTTTTCTTAAAAGGGGTCATCGGATTCCCATTTTGCACAAGTTGATATGATTCTTTAGAGTCTTAAATAAAAGTCTATAACATACTTTGGTTGAGCTTATAATGAGCTTTGCTGACCCCGCCCCTCTCTTCTGTGGGGTGATGAGCAGACTGTAAACTTCAGCCGCGAAACTGGCCAACTAGCACATTATTAGGAAAGGTGATTTGCAAAGATTCATAAAAACCCTTATACTCACTTCTTCTGTAGGTGAGGCTGGATCACGAATGATTCGTATGAACATAGACGCATTTAGGCAGATCGGGGATTGGCGCATTCCCTTCAGAAACTAAAGTAACGTTAATCCTCTGCGTCTTCAGCGGCTCAGCTGTCGGGAGTAAATGACGACTGCTATATTCATTATTACATCCAACAACAAAATACCTCAATCGCTTAATCGGAGACATCTTGTCTTCCCCTGCACCAGAGTCAACACAATGGCAGACAACTCTTAGCTCACTCAGGGCGGGTCTAAGGTAAGACGGTGTTGTCAATCAACTATCGTGGGAGGGGCCTGTGCAGAACTACGTCATTCTGACAGGAATCTCAGAACAGCCTGATTTGAGAAAGGGGATTTTAAAATAGGGATTTAAAAAAAAAAAAAAAAATCACTGGGTGGATTTTTATCATTAGAGGATGGATGTGTACACACTCTCTCAAGACACATTTATGTTCAAACAACTTGAAAAGTGAATGTTGCATCCGATGACCCCTTTAAAAAAAAAAAAACAATTCTGAAAGAAATTATGAAAAATTATGAAGACATTAAATATTTTAATTGTGTGTTTTTAGCTTAAGCACATTGTGTGTCTGTACTTATGATTTTGATGAGGATCTGATTACATTTTTATAACCAATTAATGTAGAAAACCAACCAGTTCCAATGAGTTCACATACTTTTTCTTGGCACTGGAGATATTTATCAACACACACACACACACACACACACACACACAAAAATCCCTTCCATATTTTCCAAAAAATCCACAATTTCTAGAACAGAAGTTGAAATGTGACAAAAACGGTCTTAGTTGTGTCTGTTAAGCAGGTGAACTGTCAGTGAATTGTAATCAGTTTGTACAAAAACACAAATATGATTGTACAAATTCATACAATTTAGCAACCAATTTTTCAGAATGGAAAATAGTTACGGATTGCCATGATAGAACTCAATTTTGAGAACAGAAGTTGAGTTGTGATGAGCACAGTGATAGTTGTGTCTGTTAAGCAGTAGAGTTGAGTGTTGATGGTTTGCATGTGAGCCCCTTTCAAGCGAATACGGCCTGTCTGATGATGCGTTTCTCTGGCAACACCACGTCGCATAACAGCCCTAATCAAAAATCCTTTCAGAACTGGAGGCCAATCTCCTTTTTATGCACTGATTACAACATCTCTGCCCTAGCAGGTGAGAGCTGTGAATAGGCATAAATTAGAGGAAACCTAACTATAACAACGAGTGTAGTGTAACACATCTTTCTTGATCATTGTACTGTCAGAACTCAGGCAAGTAAAGTCATAGTATCGTTATCAGCTTTTTCTTACATAGTTTTGTTGTTGTTTCAGAGGCAAACTGAAGACAGAACCGGGATGGTTAACTATGAGGTCTGTTGTGAGACGCTGGTGTGAGACAAGCTAAAATGGCATCTGTGATACGGCATATGCTTGAACTAAAAGACTGTGATTTAGGATGTTTCTGAATCAACGTCAACCAATCAGATATTATAGGAAGTGATATTAATAGCCTTTAGGCTGGGGTTAAGACTTGGTCTAATTAACTTCATTGACACCAACATTTCAAGCACCTAAAATGTTTTAGCTGAAAACCTTTCAGTTTTTCAGATCAACTCAGATCTAACAGCATTTGATCCAGGTTTAATCATAAAATATATTCCTGCTGATGATATCTTCATCAGAAATCCAGAAACTCTCCACCAACGATCTGACTGGTTTTTAAAAAAAAAAATCAAAGCTTATAATTGCAATTTAGCCTAATTAGAAGTGACATAATTACAGTTCTTTGTAATACAATGCATATATTCATTTGCATTTTTCCTAGAAATATTAGTCCTCTTGGATAAAAGCTCATTAACAAAGAACGCTCCCATTCTTGAACAGATTGCTCACATGCATTTGTCTTCTGCAGTAATGCTACATCACATGCGATAGACTGAGGGACACAGATGTGCTAGCATTATTCAAAAATTATTAAAAAAAAAAAAAAGAAAAAGAACGTTATGTTATTTCTGCACAAAAATATTGTAAAAACAAGATTAAAAGTTAGTATTATAGTCAATATTACATCAACTCTTTATTTTCTATAATATACAGATTAGCTTAATTTTGAATACATTTTTTTAAAATTTATTTTTTATTAAATAATGTAATAAATACTTTAACATTTTGGTGTATATAATGTTAATACATTAAAATGTTTTATTTAATAAAATAAGAGCTGTGTGTGTATATATTATATTATGTTATATTATATTAATTATATTATATTATATTATATTATATTATATTATATTATATTATATTATATTATATTACATTTATTATATTTATTACATTACATTACATTACATTACATTACATTACATTACATTACATTATATTATATTATATTATATATTATATTATATTATATTATATTATATTATATTATATTACATTTATTATATTTATTATATTACATTACATTACATTACATTACATTACATTACATTACATTATATTATATTATATTATATTATATTATATTAATGGGTTTGGTTGACTGACTGGGCTGAATTTTGTTTCACAGGAGTGTTATTCCAGGGCAAACAAACATGGTTGATCCAGAAACATGTCCTAATTGGCAAAATCATAGTCACTGATTGAGTTTGTAATTCTAACAATGGAGAATGGATGGACAATGAACATTTGGAGGTGAGGGCAGATGATGCAGCAGGGGATGAAAGAAAGAAAGATTGCAGTGGATCTGTACATGGATGATATTCATCAGAGCGACAGGCGTGGAAAAAGGAGGGAGATACGGAGGGAGGGAAGGCAGAGGGAATTTCTCAATCTCCATATGCCACTCCTTCTTTATGAGGTTTCTCTCCTTGGACATATTGGATTTTTCTCTCGCGTTCTTCCTCACAGTTGTTTGGGTTCAGGCACTTTCAGCATTCATCACATTTGTCAACAGATAATCATTACCAGAGCACCGGGACCTCTACTGAAGGGCAAGATTTCTGACCTATACGCACTCTCGCATACTGAGGACCCAAGAGTTTAGTGTGCCAGCATAAAAATAGCATAAAAACAGAGGAGAAGTGATGACAGAGAAAACAAGCTACACGTTAATCACATTCTTAAATAAAGATAATAATACTTGAAAGAAAATGACCAATAAAAGTTTGCTTTAAAATTCAAACAACTTTCAGGAACACAAGTAATGTACCTCAAATCATGACAAGTAATGCATCTTTTCTGTTATGATAATATCTGATAAATTAAGTCAATCCAATTAGCAGACCAGGCAAACTGAATTAAAGGGGTCGTATGATGCGATTTCAAGTTTTCCTTTCTCTTTGGAGTGTTACAAGCTGTTTGTGCATAGATAAAATCCCTGAAGTTGCAAAGACTAAAGTCTCAAAACCAAAGAGATATTCTTTATAAAAGTTAAGACTGATCACGCCCCCCTAAAACGGCTCATTCAAACACGCCCCCACATGTCTACGTCACGGTGTGGGGAGATTTGCAAAACACCACCCAAACGTATACGCAAAGAAAGAGGGTGGGACTTTTATTCTCATTGTAGTATTGTTGCTGCCGCAGGTGCCATGTACTGGCGATGCTGTGTTTTGTTGTGAAAGCGAAACTACTTTGTTTGGGCTTCCAAAAGAGGACACAACTAAAAATCAGTGGTTAAATTGTATTTACAACACTGTTCCAGAACAGTTCAACCCAAATATTCGAGTGTGTGCAGCACATTTTACGGCATACTGTTTCCTGAACCTGGGAGACTAGCTGTGTACACTATAAAGTGGGGCAATTCCAACTTTGCAAGGGCAGTCTGGCGCTTCTGACTCACAGCCTGTAAGTATGTTTTCATATTTAAAGAATTAGCCACTGACTATTCAAACGCGAGTTTTGAGCTGTGTAGAGTAGTGATTGTTGTTTGTCGTTTCTCCGATCACAAATGCAGAAATGGTAATGTTTACGTGGCACAATGCAACAGTAAAGACAGTATAAGTCATTATAATCAGTAATTATGTCCCCACTGGATGAAACAAATGCCTCGTTTGTAATGGGTTTTATTGTTTTTGTGTCGTCGCGCTGGGACACGGCATCACAATACGGTAAGGGGCGTAACATTTCCGTGTCACGCTTGAGGTATTCGGCCAATCACAATGCACTGGATAGCTGGCCAATCAGAGCACAACTCGCTTCTCAGAACGATGAGCTTTGTAAAAATCGCCACTTTTCAGAAAGGCAGGGCATAGAGGAGCAACAATAATGTACAGTATGTGGAAAATAATGTGTTTTTTGAACCTTAAACCGCATAAACACATTGCATTGCACCAAATACACAAAATAATGTTCTTTTTAGCAACATCATATGACCCCTTTTATGTCTTTTTTTAAGGTTGTTAACTAAAACTATTTTTATTAATTGAAATAAAGTTAAATTAAATAAAATATAAATATTAGATGAAAAACTTAATCTAATCAAAAAGTAGAAATGTAACCTGGAAATGAACTGAAATAAGTCTAAAAAAGGTTTAAAATTACTAACTAGAAAAATAAATAAATAATAAAATATAAATAAATAAAAAATAAACAAATAAATAAATACATTAAAATGAAACAAATTAAGTTTTGTGCTTCATTTGTCCTCTTTCCTTCATGCACTTGGACATGAATAATTATTTTGGTTAATTTTGTCATTTTAGTACCTTCTTATTAATTTCACAATTTTAATTATGTCATTTTATTGTCAAAATAAAATTTTCCCCTCGACTTTTAAAGCATTTTACTGAACATAATTAAAATAATGAAAACACAATTTGCATTTTTACTCTTTGTCACACTACACTTTTTTTTTTAACCTAGGAAAAGGCCAGTTCTAACTCTGGGGTGTGAAATGTTTCAAACCAGTAATTTTGAAAATAGTTTTGCAGGTTATGAAACTCTGCACCTGAACTGCAGAGTCAAAGCTATGCAGTGTGAAATGATACAGCACTAGAACATTACAGCCAGTTGTTTAGCAACAGACAACCAATCATAAACCTGCCTCAGTGCTCACCTCCTTAAATATTCATGTGTACAGTCACGTACAGAAACTTTCACACTCTGTTCAGTTAGAGCATCTGAGGGAAACAATTAAAAATGTCAAACAGGGACACCGAACGTGTTAACTGCCACCGTTTAAGAGACTTAAAACAGTCAGAGTGAATTTATATACAGTTATTAAGCAAGCTATATCCATCCAACCAATGTTACTGACCTCATAAATATGCAAATTCAACCCAAGGTTTAGAAATGTACAAAACATGAAATCTCAAAATGTGGCTACCCAGGAAAAAATATGAGCTGAAGTTTATGGTTACAATTTAACATTTAATTTAACAAGTTTTGAAGACTTTTATGCATAAATGAACTCAACTTCCATACTGTTGTCTTCATTTTTAAAGCTCCACAGACACCTCATTTTTTACAGTGTAAAGTGTAGAGAGAAAGAAAGAAGGTATATGAGAGGGAAATGAATAGGCATAGGCTAGAGGAAGCGAAAGAATTTGACAGAGCAGTGACGAGGCGAGGAGAGGGGAGCACTGAGTGTGTGTGTGTGTGTGTGTGTGTGTGTGTGGATTCATATCCCCCGGCTCTAGCACACATTAGCTGCATTAAGTGAGCTGACAGGTCCATCCCCATTACCCGCGCTGGTGGCACACACTGCACACAGCGGCCTGACAACTACACACACACACACACACACAGACACATACAGCCGCCCAGCACACGGCGGCCTGTCTCAGCCTGACAACCGCACCACGTGGGACACGCTCACACACACACCAAACACATACTTTCTTTCTCTCCGAAGAATCCGATCCACCGCAAAGAATTTTCCCTCATGAAAACCCGTCTTAATTATAAATGCATGCATTATGCTCTGGTCGATAATACTGAAAAAGAACATTTACATTAATTTGGCAGATGCTTTTATTCAACGGAACTTCAAGCCTTATTCATTCCACCGGTTTATGTTTCAAACTTGTAACCTTGATGTTGTACCTGCTGAGGTAAAGAAGTAAAAATATAATGTACAGCATGTAGAAATAAAAGTGAAGTTCCAGTGTGGTATCGAGTATGTCTGTATCATGTCCTCTAGCTGCATTATTGATTGGTTGTGTTGTCTTGAGGTTTAGGGTTAAAGACCTTCTGCCGCCCGCACCGTTCAATTATTCACCCTGCCCAACGTCTGTCCACCAACCTACACACAGCAGACATAAGATACACACAGAAATCTTGATTGGGTGGAATCAAATATTGATGATTTCATACTGAAACTCAGAATAAATGTAAAGAAGTCACGGACCAATACACATGGAAACATATACTGTACCACACTTGGTATTACGTTGTATGGTTAAACCGGTAACACTTTATTTTATGGTGTTCTTGTTACACATTACCAGTACTTACTATTATAATAGCAACAAATTATGCATAATTACATGCAAGTAACCCTAAAACAAACCCTAATCCTAACCCTAAGCATATAGTAAGTCCATGTAGTTAATTAATATTACTTAGTACTTAAATATATAATTACACTGTAACAAGGGCACCTTAAAATAATGAGTAACTGTTAAACCTTAACTGGTCATTTGGACACATACTATGGTAATAGTAAATGGTAATGTTTTTAGGACATATACCATGCAAATACTGTGGTATATGGATATGAGCAGAATCAAGCCTTATAAAAATATTGAAATATCATATAGAAGCCAATGTAAAAACTCACAGGCCAATAAATGTGGAAACAGTTTCTACTTCTGACATGCACCATGGTAACATTGTAATAGCATAGTTTTCAGACAAGTGCATGGACATATAGCATATGAATATGGTAACCATTCGGTACCATGGTATATACTGAAGTAATACCATGGTTTTGATTATGTACCTTGTTTAATATTATGCTTTTTGCATATGCCCCATGATAATACTATGTTTTTTGGACATGAACCATGGTAATATTAAGGTTTTTTGGACATTTACAATGATAATACAATGTTTTTGGACATGTAACATGGTAATACTGTGTTTTTGGATATATACTGTTTATGGATATATATATACAGTGTGTGTGTGTGTGTGTGGGGGGTATTTGATCCCCTGCTGATTTTGTACATTTGCCCACTGACAAAGAAATGGTCAGTCTATAATTTGAATGGTAGGTTTATTTGAACAGTCAGAGACAGAATAACAACAAAAGAATCCAAAAAAAAAAAACGCATTTCAAAAAAGTTATAAATTGATTTGCATTTTAATGAGTCAAATAAGTATTTGACCCCTTCGCAAAACATGACTTAGTATTTGGTGGCAAAACCCTTGTTGGCAATCAAAGAGGTCAGACGTTTCTTGTAGTTGGCCACCAGGTTTGCACACATCTCAGGGGGGATTTTGTCCCACTCCTCTTTGCAGATCCTCTCCAAGTCATTAAGGTTTCGAGGCTGACGTTTGGCAACTTTTATATGACACCTTCAGCTCCGTCCACAGATTTTCTATGGGATTAAGGTCTGGAGACTGGCTAGGTCACCCCAGGACCTTAATGTGCTTCTTCTTGAGCCACTCCTTTGATGCCTTGGCCGTGTTTTTTGGGTCATTGTCATGCTGGAATACCCATCCACGACCCATTTTCAATGCCCTGGCTGGCTTCAATGCCCTGGCCCTGATGGTACATGGCCCCGTCCATCGTCCATTTGATGCGGTGCAGTTGTCCTGTCCCCTTAGCAGAAAAACACCCCCAAAGCATAATGTTTCCACCTCCATATTTGACGGTGGGGATAGTGTTCTTGGGATCATAGGCAGCATTCCACCTTCTCCAAACACGGCGAATTGCGTTGATGCCAAAGAGCTTGATTTTGGTCTCATCTGACCACAACACTTTCACCCAGTTCTCCTCTGAATCATTGGCAAACTTCAGACGGGCCTGTACATGTGCTTTCTTGAGCAGGGGGACCTTGCGGGTGCTGCAGGATTTCAGTCCTTCACGGCGTAGTGCGTTACCAATTGTTTTCTTGGTGACTATGGTCCCAGCTACCTTGAGATCATTGACAAGATCCTCCCGTGTAGTTCTGGGCTGATTCCTCACCGTTCTCATGATCATCGAAACTCCACGAGTTGATCTCCAGATCGAGGGAGATTGACAGTTATTTTGTGTTTCTTCCATTTGCGAATAATCGCACCAACTGTTGTCACCTTCTCACCAAGCTGCTTGGCGATGGCCTTGTAGCCCATTCCAGCCTTGTGTTGGTCTACAATCTTGTCCCTGACATCCTTGGATAGCTCTTTGGTCTTGGCCATGGTGGAGAGTTTGGAAGCTGATTGATTGATTGCTTCTGTGGACAGGTGTCTTTTATACAGGTAATAAACTGAGATTAGGATCATTCCCTTTAATGAGTGCTCCTAATCTCAGCTCCTTACCTGTATAAAAGACACCTGGGAGCCAGAAATCTTACTGATTGATAGGGGATAAAATACCTATTTGACTCATTAAAATGCAAATCAATTTATAACTTTTTTGAAATGCGTTTTTCTAGATTTTGTTGTTGTTGTTGTTGTTGTTATTTTGTCTCTCACTGTTCAAATTAACCTACCATTAAAATTATAGACTGATCATTTCTCTGTCAGTGGGCAAACGTACAAAATCAGCAGGGGATCAAATAATTGTTTCCCCCACTGTATATGTTTTCTAAGATATGTACCTTGGTAATACTATCTTTTTTGAATGTACCACAGTAATACTCTTGGACATTTACAACAGCAATATCATGCTTTCTGGACATCCACCATGGCAATACCACACGTTTTGGACAGGTACCATGGGTTTTTGACCGTGCTATACCAATACCTAGTACCTTGTACCATTGTTTTTGGACATATATGATGGTAATTTCATGTTTTTGGACATGCACACTGGTGATACCATGTATTTTTGGACATGTACCATTGGTTTCGAGCATGTACCATGTTAATACCACGACTTACAAATATACAAACCATTCAGTACAACATTATATAATCAAAGTAATACCTTGATTTCTTTTGGATATACACCATGGTAATATCATAGCATAAGAAAATGCTAATCGTTCAGTATACCTAGGTAGGCCTATATGATATTGCCATATGATATCATCACTTTACCATACCTCCACAGTTACCACAGGGCTTCCAGACTGTAAGACTATCTGACTCGCTGATGGCCACTTCATTTCTCTGCTTAAGCCTCATCTGGCGGCAACATTCAGGCTAGTTTCTTAACACGCTAAGCTGCCAAAGAGCAGCAGCTAAGCTCTCATTTAGCCTGGCCTTCTGACACTCCCAGTCCATTCAGCACTTAGCGCTAATGTTAGCCTCGGCGCTAATGCCACTAACTACACCAGCCAGACCGGTGGTTATTCAGAAACATACAGCTAGAGATAGAGAGCGGCTGCTGACCCTTTGTGTCTTTCCCTGTCTATCTGCCCTAACATCAAGAGGAGGATTATGGTCTCAGTCTCGCTTTTCTCTCGTTCTGCTCCGAGCAATAAGCTGCACATACAGAAAGAAAAAGAAAGGACGAGAGAGAGAAGAGGGAGGGAGGGAGGGTGGGATGGACTGGGGGATTGTTGTTTGGGGTTAGTGAAGACGTTTTTCCTCAAATGCGATTTCTCTCCACCACTGACTGTAATCTCCCAGGGCAAATCCGTCTTTAGCCAAACGAAGGAAAAACAGAGGAGAAAAGGAAAAGCCATCTTTATCCAAATCCAATTGCTGCTGGAAGAAGGAGAAAGAGTAAAGGAGGAGGAGAAGATCTTGTAATTTGTCTGAGGGATTACAAGAAGAGCTGGCAGGCCTGTGTGTGTGTGTGTGTATGTGCGTTTGGTACATTCGTGCTAGCATGCTAGTTCATATTGTTGTTGTTGTTGTTGTTAAAATGTTACATAATGACACTACTGAATGTATGTTTTGATTGACGGATATGGAATGTGTGGGAGATCTACAGGCCCAGACAGAAACTGCAGAATGTTTTCTCATTTTCTGCTCTGATTTTGGAAGGAAATCTGCTGAATTCTTCTAAGGTATGAGTTTAAGGCCATGGCAAAATGAATTATGCTTTACATGATGCAATAAAATGACAGTTGATTTGTCCTCAAGGGCTGCAAGCAAAAGCAAACAAATCAAAGCGAATAAAAGCGAATTAAATAAAATCAAATCAAATCAGAATTATCTTTAAATCTTAAATTAAATTGAATCCAATTATAAGCTTGTGAACTGGAATCGAAATCAGGAAATCTATATTGATAACCAGCCCTTGTTTAAACTGTTTTTTATTTTATTTTTTATTTAACTAGTGCTGTCAAGCGATTAATCACGATTAATCGCATTTAAAATAAAAGTTTTTGTTTACATAATATATGTATGTGTGCCATGTATATTTATTATTTGTATATAAATACACATACATGCATGTATATATTTTCAGAAAAATATTATTCACATTATTTCAGAAAAATATGTTATGTTTATATATTAAATATATTTATTTATAATATAAATTATATGAATATAAATATAGACATGTAAATACATGTAAATATTTCAAAATATATATTGTATGTGTGTGTATTTTTATATACAGTACATAATAAATATACACAGAACACACATATATTATGCAAACAAAAACATTTATTTTGGATGCGATTAATTGCGATTAATCATTTGACAGCACTAATTAAAACAAAATCAGAAATGAATGAAATGGGATTTAATCAGAATCAAATCGATTTTAATCAAATCAGACCAATTCATAAGTTGAATCAGAAAATCAGGCCCTGTTTACACTAGTGCATTTTTGTTTTAAAACGAATAACTTTTGCTATGGTTACGCCATTTACGGTTATCATTTACACTACTCTGGCATTTTAGAGGTCGAAAACTTTTGAAAACGGTGCAGCCGTTTTAGTTTGGAAACTCCGGGGTTGCGTTTCAGTGTAAACTGAACAAAACGGAGACTTTTGCAAACGATGGCATGGCTGCCCACATTCTCTCTGCGTATCCTTGACGACCGTGTAAACAATACCATCATGCTCATTGTTGTACCCATATATATGTATGGGTAGATTCCCCATTTGACGGCTCCAAGCATGTAGACGTGTCCACCATCTAAATAACAGGGAATCTACCTATACATGCGTTTGTGGGTGTGGTGTAGACGCCAGTGAAGACGAGGATTGTTTTCATTCTAAAACGCCGTTTTAAAACGAAAACGCACTAGTGTAAATGGGGCCTCAGTACCAAACTCCAGCGCTAACCCTAACCCTAACTGGAATACATGATGGGGAATTTAATTAAATCAAAATCAAAGAGGATAAATATCAGATCCAAACTGAATCAAATCAAATTAAACCATACCATATCAAGTGATATTTTCAAACATTTTCCAGATGACAAAAGTTTGTTGCATTCCCTACAACCTAGCAGTCAGAACCAGAATTCAACTGAATTTAATCAAAATCCAAATTCAGAAATGAATCAAATGGAACCAACTCAAATAAACATTACAATCGAATCAGAATCAAATCTTTTGTGAATTAGGTGCTAAAACAACACAGATAGCATGTGCAAATAAACAATGTTTTCAGCGGGCGCAATATATTCTTAGTGAAATTGAGTGTTGTTTGTTCTCCGTGTCACTGGCAACCTGTACAATTCACAACAGCTAGTGACAACGTGACCCAGAGGTCATGGTCCTCGTTGACATTTCGTGTCCTATTTGACCCTTTAACCCGGCCAAATTGTAGCATGCTACCAAGAGAGAGGCGACAGAGGGGAGACATACCATTGCTCATCCCTCTCTCTCTCACTCTCTGCCCTGGACGTAACAGTCTATGACAGCCCCAATTAGGCAGTGTGGCAGCAGCCACTACCAGGCACATATCAACACAGACAGAGAGAGAGACAGTGGCGGGGGGAAGGGAGGTGCAAGGCTGGTGGCTAAAGTTTATGTGCCATCCTTTGATTTGATGTGAGAGAGCACAGCACACACACACACATACACACAGGACAGGGGTAAGAGAAAAGGACAGAGGTCCAGATCTGTGTCATTGTGATGTGCCGTCAGCATCTGTATGTGTGTTTCTGAGTGACAGTGATCCAGTGGAGTCTGTCTCATGCTGCCTACAGCCGTCCACTCATAGTATACTTCATACTGTCACAGAGCATATGCTTAACACATATGACGGTTTACACCATGAACATACTCAATGCAAGTACGCAAACATTTTGAGTAAATAAAGCAAAATTTACAGTGCATTTTCTTTAAATGGAAACGGCTTTGGCATTTTGCTAACTTATTTTGGTTTTACAAGACAATTTGATATGCAGAAGATACAACTCAATTGGACAGGTGAATGGAAAATTTACTTTACAGTAAAAGTGAGAAAAAAAAAGTCTTCAGGCCATCCAAGATGTAGATGAGTTTATTCATCATAACAGATTTGAAGAAATGTAACATTACATCACTTGGTCACTACTGGACCCTCTGCAGTGAATGGGTGCCATCAGAATGAGAGTCCAATCAACTGACAAAAAAATATCAAAGTAACCTAAAAGGGCTTTGCGGCACCCATTCACTGCAGATGATCCGTTGGTGAGCAAGTGATGTAATGCTAAATTTATCCAAATCTGTTCTGATAAAGAAACAAACTCATTTACATCTTGGATGGCTTGAGGGTGAGTAAATTTTCAGCAAATTTTCATTCTTGAAAAGAGATTCTAGAAACCTGTTTTTTTTTTTTTTTTTTCTTCCATTCAGAACAAACTGGCTCAAAAATCAGACAGGGGCCATTATAGCACCCATTGTAAGTGCAACAAATATTTGCATTGTGTTGTGAGTTTTGGTCAGACACATTTTTGAATGAAGTCAAACTGGACGTGTTTACGTTTAAATTTATATACATATGTTCTCACCTACAAAAACAGTACATTTGGGGTGTTTTCCTTGCATATATATATATATATATATATATATATATATATATATATACATACACACACACACACTTTTTTAATTCTTATCAAAATACAAGGTATAAATCACAGTTATAATTCATATATCATACAATGCACCGAGCACATGATCAACACTCACAGAGATGGCTGAAAACACACACGCATGCATACAGAGGGAGACGGTGTCCCAGATTGAGGAGTGGAGTGCTACAGTAAGCTGATTACTGGCGGTCACCCTGCCCTGCCCTTCCACAATTAGGTCACCCCCGCCCCCTTCATATTCCATATTTCCCCTGATCTCTCCATCTTTCTGGGCACCTCTCTTTGCTCCGCCCATCCCTCCTTAACTCCAGCACTCCCTCCATCTGTTTTCTCCTCTCACGTTTATGGAACATAAAGGTCCCAAATCAGAATTTGGGGAAGATAATATCAGCTAAAGGCAATTGCTAGAAAATATATAAGAAAATGTTCTCACTGTAAAATTAAAAAATGTGATTGCCTTAAGCTACTTGATTTAACTTTTAAAAATGGCTTTCATCTGTGTAACCTAGGTCAAACTTATCGATAAATACTGGGGCAAGGTGTTGCAGCAGGCCAAATATATAGTATATAGAATAGTACTGAAAGCTAAAGCAGCTAAAATCAAGAGGAAAATAACATTTTTCTTATTTTAATCTGTTCCCTTAAAACCTTTTCCTCCTTAAAAAACAAAACAAAACAATGGTCATGGAAAACCTGATAAATCAGGGAATTTTAAAAGTATGACTTCTAGACCTGGAAAAGTCAAGGGAATTAATAAAATCTTAGTTAGTTACATTTTTCCCATTTTTTTTATTTGTGTTAAAATATTTTGCTGTGCAGAGAAATTGCTTTGTCAGAATAAAATAGAAGAATTTATATAAATGCTTTAGCAAATATATGAGCTGAACATCTCTGCTCTTTGACCATTTGGCATGCCTTGGCTGATAGAGCTTAAATGAACCTGACACATTCCTTGAAATAATATTTTTGATTTGAATAAAAACTGTTAATTTAGATGAACATTTACCACATAAAGCACATTTTTAGGTTACCTGACAAAACACTTTCTACAGTGTTAAAAGAGTTGTGATCTCTCAGCTAAAGTGAAATTTTTCTCTTCCTCTCATTCTCTATTTTCCTTTCATACAAGGTAGAATTTGTGAATTCTGATTGAAATAAATGCTCAATAATACAGATTCTTTCCTTGTTATGTCCAAGGGAATAAAAAAAAAGGAATTTCAAACCAAAACGGCATAAAAAATGTATGAATGGAGAGGAAAAATCTGTGTTAAGGCAATGAAAAGTTAAAGAACATTTCAAGCAAACAGCAAGCAAAAGCCCTGCAGCAACAGTTGATATGATGATACCAGAGAATCTTGTTGAACTCTCTCTCTCTGAGCTGTACAACACACATAAACACGCATGTCCCCAAACGCCGATCCACAACAATACCCTTTAAGTGATTTTCGCTGTTTCAATCTCTTAGTTCACTCATCTACCTTTAGCTGAAGGATAGAATAAATTGAATGAATAAGAGGGAAAGAATGAAAGAGCTCACATCAGCACTTAAAGGAAGAATGCATTATTGATGACAAGACAAAGCGAAACATTTATTTATCATCCCGGACACAGTCCAGAGAGAGAGAGAGAGAGAGCGAGCAAGAGAGAGAGGGATCAAAGAGCCGAGAGTCATATAGTTCAAAATCAAGTTCAACCCCCTGCCAGGCTCGCAGCTGATCTGTAGTAAAGAGAAGGTCATGGATAAGCCCAAAGAGACCATATAGAGAGCACTTATTGCAATCCCATAACACCCTGTTCCTCCCATGCCATGTTGGTTATTTAGTGAACTGCCCACTGTTGTAGACCAGAAACCCACTCTATGAACGTATGCCATCCCAGACACGAATGTTTGGTCAACACATTACAAAAGCTTTCTTTGTACAGATTTAAGATTTTGATTTACTTTTGCAGTAACAAACCTCAGAATAATCGGATGTGTTATTTTTCAGGTAGCTAGTGATAAACATGATGGGCCTCATTTATAAAGTGTGCATACACTCAGATTTAACCTGAGAGTGTGCATACGCTTAAATCCACACCATCACTCATATTTATAAAAACTGCCTTTGACGTAGAAAAGTGCTTAGCGTCACGTTAGGGTCTGAGTAGACGTACGTACTTTTTCTTGTCGGAGTACTGCAAGTTTTTGAAAATGTATGCTGTTCTAAATTAAAGAGTTTGGACAATGGCTGGTGATCTTTTGTATGATAATGACATTAATTAGGAGTCGTTTACAAGGCAAAGAGCTGAAACCATTCAGTTGCGTGCAAGTTCAAGATCATTTGCGATTCATACTGTAGATTTCACATCTGAAAGAGAGGCGTACGTGCATTTTCTGTGAGTATGTTCATTCTATGTATCACATGTACGCATATGTGAGAGATGATCATAACATCAAATTTAGAATGGTTTCTGTGCAACATTTTATAAATGAGGCCCGTTAACTTAATTTAACCCCGAGGCATACCTCGGGTCTTTAGTGACCCGGTACATCATTCTCTACCATCTCCCTCCTTCATTTTTTAAAGTTAGACATTAACTTTCTTAGTATTCCTCAATATATTCATTATAAACAATATAACAAGAAAAAAAAAAAAAAAAAAAAGTTAAATATAACAGAATGCCAGTTTCCTGATTATTTTTTTGTAAAAAGTGTATAGGTTCGCTAGAGACCCGAGGTATGTAAATATGTAAGTAATTTGTTCTGTGCGACTATATTTACATATCTGATGACTTAATACGTGCAATGCATCTTTTTTCCTCGAGGTGGCACTGTTTGATACACAATGATGACGTGAAGTTTCATTCATAATTACTGCAGGCCTTAAACAAACAAATATCATCAGCACAAATTGAACTGGTTTGAATGGCTTTACTGCAGAGCAATTACTTTACGCAATGAAATAAAAATGTCACTGCCATTTGATGCTGGATGTGGTGAATAAGCTGCCAGTGATCAAAATATTGAATATGAAGTCATTGAAAATGATAATTTTGAGAATATGGTTGAGGCAGATGCTGAATGTACTGTGGAAGTGCGCTCTGACGATGACAGTGATGGTAAAATCATCTGCTCAAATTGAACCCTTTTAAGTTTCAAAAGGTTACGAAATATGCTTTATTTTATTCTTCCGTAATTGTTCTTAAAATATCAAGAGAGTTTTTTGCTATTGCAGCAGTTAGAGGTCCATCCGTGCTGGATACATAGGTCCAGGTCGCTAAAGACCCGAATATGTAATAATTATTGGCGAAACATTCATGCATTTAAGGGTTAACTAGCTTGTTCAGCAAGATTCCCTGCAAACTAGTATCTGTACAAGTATCTGTATTCACAAATCTACAATTTCACGTAGAAAAAAAGAAAAAAAAAGAAAACATGGTCGTAAAAAATAACAATCAAAAATATGATTTATATATGATATAAATTTTAAATGTAAGTTTACAATGCTTGTTTCCATAAGCTCCATCCCAAATGCCCAAACACTTTTACTTGTGGACTTGAAGAATTGCAATGGACTGTAGGGTATCCCTTATGTAATTTCAGGTTCAAGAAATACTCACAAACGCCCCCTATGCATCTTTGGCCTAGCCCACACTGATGCATTTCTACAGTGAACTACTACCCTATCTATAAAGCATGTGGTCACATTAGCCATATTTCTGCAAAATTTTGCAGCCAAAAAAAGTCTACTGTCTATTATTAATAATGCAGTGATGCATGAAGCACAGAAATCATTTTTATTTTAGATTCTGTTGGTCAACATGCCAATTTCCGACGCAATATCATGATAATTCGCATGTATTTTATGTAAAATGTGGTTTAACAAAACGTACATTTACTTACCTTTTTACAGACAGTAAAACATACAATGCTGACTCATTTACAGCATCTAAACATACAATGCTGACGTATTTTCAGCATTTAAATGTATAATACTGATGTATTGATGACATCTAAAATATAAATTATTTACGTATGAACAACTGTATGTTTTGTGTACGTTTTATGTATGTTTTGTGCTTGTAAACGTTATGGACTAATCCCTACGTATAAACAATGAGACCAGGTTGCACTTGAACCTGTTACAAAATCTGCATGGGAAAATATTTCGCTCTCACGTGAAATTCCCAATCATGTGGATTCCAGTTCAAATGACTGTAATTTGTCTGTGAAAATTCACATAACAAAAGTACATGTTACCATTTAAGACACCATTATACTCCTACCACACCCTCAAAACAGATCTTATACCAATCCATCAAACACTCCACCAGAGCTTCCTCTAGCATATGTGAGATTGAACAGTAAACAGTTAGAGATGAACTCACCTCAGAGACAAACACCATACCACAAGCTGTTTCTGTGGCGATTTGCTGTTTGGCTTCAAGAGCAGCTCAATACAATATAAGTCTTTCAGACCTTAACAAGCTCCAATTTCTGTCATTGAGCTATTGTGTGGCAACTGAGTGTGTGTTTGATTCTTTGTATATTTGCTGAGTATTTTTTAGTAAATTGTGGCTTTTGAGATATGTGCATGGCAAGGTTGCTATTGTGTTTAAGGGAGGCTTGTAGGATGTGTATGTGTGACTGTAAGTGTGTGCGTGTGTGTGTGTGTGTGTGTGTGTGTGATGAATGGTCCGTTACAGGGATAAGTACTCAATAACAGCTGACACCGTCTTGCCCTCTGCCCTACCCACACAAAAGCCCCTGATTATATTATTGTTTGACTGCTGCCCCTCGCTCTGGCTCACACACACAGCCTCACAAACTCCCCTTGAGCCCCCACAGCCAACATAATTACCACTATTGTGCACCAGACACACACAAACTGACAGGCACACAAAGACACACGCGCCCTGAAATGGTCACACACATACACACACACCACTTGGGGCTTTGACAAAGACACGGCCTCTGAGTAGTAGACGTAAGAGACAGCATGACCTCCAAAATATGGATGCATGCACAAATATAGATTCAGTTCATAATTGCCTCTAACAATGCTTCAGTACTTCAGAGTTTAGTAATAAAACCACACTATAACAAAGTGTACCCTTTCAAAAATATGTTCTAAGAACGTTTTGCTATTCAAAATGTTTTTTTTTCTTTTCATTTTTTGTTTATTTATTCATTTTATGCTAACATTAATGGAATGTTCCATTTTATTATTTTGCAAATATACTTTTGAATGTTTCTGAAGAAATGTTTCTAAACTTTATTTTGTTGTTGTTTTTGTTTTTTGTTATGTGAATGTTCAGGGAACAATCTATTTAATAACATTATGGGAACAAAAAAAAAAAGAAAAAAAAGAATGTCTAACTAAAACATTTCAGAAATAAAATGTTCCATAAGCAACAGTATAATTCCATAAGCAATTCTCCTGTAATTTTTTTTATTTTTTTTATGAATGTTAAGGGAACATGCAAATATTATGGGAAAGTAGTAACGTTTAAAAAAGCTAGATGAACGTTCAGCTAAAACGTTTCAGAAATAAAAGTTTTCATGGTGAATAAATAACTATTTGTGCTAATAACTCTAAACAATAACTTCTTGTGTCGATAACTCAAAACATTCTATTAACATTACTAGAATAATGTTAGTTCATAACTTTTTATAACGTTCCTCCTCTTGAGTGCACTACAAAGCACAAGACTGTTTTGTCTGGTGTACTTAACTCAAGTCCGGCAGCTAAAAGTGTATCATGGTCGCATCTCGAAGCAATTTTTGACCTGACCCATGTGGGGTCATTTTAAATGCTGATTCATCAGATCTTTGCAGAATGACAAATGTCGCTTAAAACTAGCACAGCCCTTTTTAGATTACTGTGACCTCTTTCAGACACCGGGGGGAGGGGGGCAGCACTGAATGTACTGTCCCTTAACAGTTAATCTTTAATGGGCGGCTTCTGTTTGCATACCCAGACCAAAACTAGCTGTGAAATGGCTGTGGCGGCATGAGTGGAGAGGCCATACGAGGAGAGACAGAGCGAAAGAGGGGCTGGGGTGGGGGGAGGAAGGTTAAGTGGAAGAATGGAACAATTCTCTGTCGTGGCTGTGTTTACATGACCGCACGCGCTTGCAGACAAATGTAGCCATTAAAGTGGTCTATCTCTCCACTCGCTCTCTGTTTCTGTCGTTTTCTTTAAAACCACACACCCCCCTCCAACCCAACCTGTCCTTGACAGATTGTCTACACTCACCACACTCTCAGAGATGCCCCTAAAACACACACCTGCTGAAACTTCCTTTCACTTATTCTCTCTTCCCCTCATCCCCTTCTTTCTCCTGTAAAAAGGGACTTTTAAAGTCAGGGACAAATTTGATGATCCCTTATATGTACTTTATTTTGCAAACCATAAGTACAGTATTTTCAGTGAATGTGCGAGACTTCTGATTCATTATCTGCTATAGATTAAAAAAACTAGAAGAATAACAAAGTGCAATAAGCTGTAAAATTATTTGTTACAAACCAGTGTGCTTATAATTGCAAAGCTAAAAATAACTTGACACCGGAAGCCTTGCACATTCAAGTTACATTTGTCCACGCCTACTCTTACATTAAATGACTTCATTTGCTCTGAAGCAAGCAACTTAAAATTTCTGAGCGTTATAAAGCCCGAAGTATACTTTATTTTTTCCATATCTGCTATGGTATGAGTACTGTGCTTGTGATGTAAACTTCACCATGTGTAGTACAGTATGTGCGTAGTGTACTGTAGATGTTTTTCAACTGCACATACTCTGTTTGTTTGTCTTTTGTTCGTCTGTTCACTGTCACAGACCTTTGTTTCAAAGTTGAGAAAAACAGATTAGACAAAACAACAACAATAGGTACCCATGTTGAAGAGAGTTTTTGTATGTGGGTTACACATAAGTCTACAGAACACATAACTCTAGTTTAAACAAGGACAAAGACATTTTTCAATTTCTGGAGAGAAATAGCGCAGCCACTGAAAAAGGATGAAACTTTGTGTTCGTGCACACTATCAAATGGAGTATACTTTGAAAGACTATCTGTTCGGCTGCATGCACACGCTAAGCATTCATGTCAAAACTGAAGTATACTTTGGGCTTCAGTACTGGGTAACTAGTAAGGAGGGGAAACGCGAGTGTTACTGTGTAAGTGTGTGTCAGGATTGAGGTGAGTGCCCCATGTGTGTGTATAATTGTTTAATAGGGTGAGAACATGCAGGCGTACCCCAGGGGTCTGCTCTGGGCCCATTCTGATTCCAGAGGAGCAGAGCAAAAGAAAGGAGATCGATCAGGCTTTCTGCCTGAAACTGACACTCTATTACGCACACACACGTTTACCTAAAAGAGGACAAAACAAATACTTATATTGTTGTTATAAAAAGCTAATTATATAACAACAAATTTAAAGTCCTAAATTATAGACAGAACATGTAGAACATTCCCCTCATTCAGTAGGAAATGCTTAGACAGATTTTAAACTAAACTCTGGTTGACCAGTTGTCAGATGTGTGCACCATCTGACTAAGGTTCTAACTAGCAAGAGCAGAAATAAGTGACATCCAATGAAATTGCAAGAGAGCAAAAAAGCACATGAAACTTTTCTATTTCACAAAGTAAAGCTAAGTAAATTTTCAGACAGGTAAACAGAGCTCCACTTAGTAACGACTACACTAAAAATATCTATATCAGTGACAAAATGGAGGATGCTCGTGTTTTCTAGGTGTGTGTAAGTGTGTGTTTGTGCGTATGGTAAAAATGGACAGAGGGAGAGAGAACCTTTCGTTTGCGGTAGCCATGTGGCTTTAGCCATCTGTTGACATGGTCTAAATTAATTAGCTGAACTCATTACAATTTTGTAAGGGCCCTCTAGCTTTAATGAAACATTCTGCAGACACAAGCTGAGATCTCCCTCTTTGCTTTTCTCAACCAAATTTACTGGAGGAAGCGTTATTATAAATTATGGACTCGTATTTTGGACTCGTATAACTTACAAATACACAGTGGATTATTGTAATGTTTTTTTATCAGCTGATTGAACTCTTATTCTGATGGCACCCATTCACTGCAGAGCAAACTCACATTGGATGGCCTGAAGGTGAGTAAATTATCAACAATTTTTTGGATTTGTAGATGAAAACTCCATGACAGTAGTACATAAAACACGTGTGCTCTGTAGTCATACGATAGCTTTGTGGGTTATTGTTCACCTTTAAAAATTCAACCCCCTGACAGTCTTTGTATAATTTGCCACCACATTTGTTGTTCTTGGTATCCTGACAATGAACATCACAAAGCCAAAACTCCAACAGATTTGCTAACAGACACACCTTTCCATTTCAGCCATACTGTTGCTATGTGTCTATTTTCTATCTCTTTCTCTCTATCCAGAGGGAGTGCTCAGTCAGTAGCACCAAAGACACAACAGATGGGACTCAACATCATCCATGAGCGAGAGGAAGAGCGCACGAGCAAGAGAGAGAGAGAGAGAGAGAGGGAGAGAGAGAAGCATTTATTATTTACACCACTCCATATTGGAATATTAATGCTAAAAGCAATCGGGCGACTCTTCATTAAATTAACTGGAGATGCAGAGAAAAGGAGAGAGAGGGAGGCAGAGAAAGGGGAGAAGGCGCATGCTGTTAAAAGGCCCTAAAATTAGTGAAGCAAAAATGAATCCATTAAGGCTTCCATTCTCCCCTCTCTTCCTCTTCCTCTCTCACTCCTCTCCTCCACACACCTCACACGCTCCCATTAAAAACTGCTGCCCTGGCAGCACGTGCACACTTAAAGCTGTTTTTCTGTGTCTTTCCAGAAATATGCATTTCTGTGCTGTCCCCTTAAGTGCCTGCTCAAAATTTAAACATGCATTTGGTGGCCCATACTTCCTCTGCTTCCATTTACCCCCTTTTTTTCGCTATATCTTCTTCACTTTATCTATTCTTGATCCCACCATTCACTTCTTTTCATTTTTCAATCCCTTCTTCATTCTATAGATTAACACGGGCCCCAGATGTGTATGTGGCAAGGGTGCATCTGGCATTACAACACGGGATATGTGGAATCGTTAGTGGCCCTCGTATTTATGCACGTACACAAACACACTCACATGCCAGAGTTAGAGTCGGCAGCGTCTGCTTGGCAACACGGTGCGTGTGTGTACAAGCAGTCTTCCTATTAGCTGAGCGCTGGTACGCGCTGTTGACTTATCAAGAGTGGAAAAAAAAACATACATTTAATCTCCCTGGCATTACACGTTGATGCTCCAGTTACAAGCTCACTGCAAACTGTGTGTGTGTCAGGTTTTTACTACATTGAGGCAACCAAATGTCCCCACAAGGACAGTAAAACCTGAAATCGACCAACCAGCCAACGGTGTGAGGGTTAGTTTAAGGAGTAGAGGATAGAAAACATCATTAGTTCAGTATTAAAAACCAATAAGTGTCAATCAAAATTCCTCACTATGATAGAAAAACCAAAAATGGGTGTGCGAATGTGCGTTTTCCTGCATAAGGGTGACAATCTATCCTGTTTAAGGGCCCTGGACACACATACGCACACACAAAGGGGCCAAATCAATTCCAATTTCCTAGGTGTTCATTTGAATGATTGGGATGGCAGGGTTGAGATGGAGAGCCAGGCACACACACTCATTTAGTCAGACAAAGCAGTGTTCTGGCTGTCTGGGTTATGGGTCACATCAGGTTTAACCTTTACGCAACACGAAAAAAAGAGGACAAGAGAACGGCTTAAAACACAGGCCCTTACTAAACACTTCCGAAGGGAGAAAGAGAGAGAGAAGCTAATGTGCACCTGACACAAAGCTTTTTTCATATGAACAAGCACCGTGTTTGTCCATATGTAAATATCGATGCACGATTATGTAAATATCAATGTGACATGTTTATTAGTGTGTTTGTGTGTGTGTGTGTGTGTGTGTTTGCGTATGCAGCTCGGTGCATTAGCACACTGGCTGCAGGGTCAGCCCCATGAGAGGATTATTGATTTTAATGGCAGATATGCTGCTATCAGAAAGATGTCATATCGGACACAGATTACTAATCTGAGTATGAGACACGACACAACCCTGCCGCCCACCCCCAAAACAAACCCGCAAATCAATATCAAAAGTACACAAACTGATTCCACACACATGGGACAAACACAACTCCATCGCACACATACACGCCTGTGCAACACATATCTGCACAGACATCCCAACATACTGTCAGAGTTGCTATGGCACCCAGTCCATATGTGTGATGTGGCTGCTGTTAGTCTTAAAATAAAACTGGGTTATTCAGATCTGACTGTTTTCAGTGCTAAGCTTTGCATTAATACACTGCAGGTTTTAATGATCTCAGCTGTTTCTGAAATAATGCTTTGCTACTAAAATGTGTTTAGTGAGAAAAACTGCTCACACAAAAGCAAAAGGATTTGATTGAAAACGTTGGATATGTGCATTACAAATGATCAGTGATCATCTTTCTTTTAAACCTCATCTGAAGCCATTCAATAGATTTGTGTTAAAACAGAATGAAATTTACAACATTATTCACTGAAAATGTTTTCTGTCAAATCTCATTTATGCATATGTGTACCAAAACTAGACGTGTTGCACCAAATCTGATACCAAGAACACCAAATGCCTTCCTGTGTGTTGCAATGTGGCAAGTTTGAAACACAGTATATTAAGCATTGTAAAAATGAAGTGCACTTAATAGTATTGAATTTGAACTTGTAATGTACTTCAAATGTTGAAATTACATATTAAAATAAATAAATAAATAAATAAAATGTACTTGCAGATAATATAAAATAAATGAAATAAGGCCACTTCATGATTTTTTCTTATCACACTTTAGTACACTTTTTAAAAATTGCACTTTGTAATGTTGTCAAATTAAATGTTTCCTTTGTAATAATGTAAAATATTACATTTTAAGAACACGTATTTTGTTGACTAACATATTAAACCATGTCATTATCATAGAATTATGAAATTACATAAAGATGTACTTAAATTATAGTTAAGTATTTTTAAAAAAGCACTCTAATGTTAAGCTCACTTCATTTAATACAAATTAAAACTATACTTAGTTTGAATACTTGAATACTTTTAATACTATATTAAAACTAATTTTCCATTCAGTTGCAATTAACTTGCATTTAAGTCCCTGAAAACTTTGTTCACACTTGAGTACAATCTTTTAAAATATATTATTTCCATAATACTGTAAGTAGCCTACTTTTTTCAAAAGTACACTAAAAACTGAAGTTTATTTCACAAGGGAAGTTATTTAGTTGTATTATTTGTAAATCTAAATATGTCATTAAGAATGTTGCCACTGTTTTATAAAGGCTTGATATAATCTGATTTTCAGTGAATAACAATGTAAAGTTTTGTCTGTTCCTCACAAAAAGCTGTTTATGGTGCCTTTTTGGAGGTTTAAAGAGCAGATTGGTCATTCCTCAGAACATCTCCATTTTTGTTCCACAGAAGAAAGTAAGTCATACAGGTTTGGAACCACATGAGGGTGAGTAAACAACAACAGAATTTTTGTTTTTGGGTGAACTGTCCCTTTAAATGCGGCATCCATTTATATAAGAACACACTGACTCAGCAAAGCAGTCTAAAATCTGGTTTGTGGTGTCCTTACCTGTGTGCGCAATACACATTCTGTCTCCCTTTGCCCGTTTTGATGGAAAGAACAAAAAAGTGCATGTGGTGCGGATGAGGGGGGAGTAGGGGGCAGTTATTCCGCCATCTGGCAGAACCTAGGGCTGTTTTTACCCCATTGCCCACATCTCTCTTTCATTCACTCTCTCCTTTCACCTTATTTCCCTTCGCTTAGAGACACTACAGTAAATGTAAATGCAACCGGGCTACAAAGCAGCCAGAAAGACTAGAGCTGCAGAAACTAGACTCACACATAACATCAACACGCTCCCACAAAAGACCCAAATTAGGTTAATGGAGATGAATTGTAACTGAAGCTGTGGCTGACGTAGACCACACACACCCTCCTTCACATGGAGCGCTGGAACAGGACAGAGGGGTGGAGAAAGGAAGATGGGTGGATGAGAAAGACAAAAGGGATGGATGGATGGAAAGATGGAGAGGGAAAATTTGGTGGGAGGTAAAGCTGAAGAAGCTCCAAGCGTGCCGCCAAACTCTTGTCACATCAATAAAACTCATTCCCAAGCTGAAACAAAGTGAAAGAGAGGGATCGATGGAAAGATACAGGAAAGTGAAAGAGAGCCAGTGATTCACATGAGTGAGCAGACATGGGTCAGGTCAGGAAATGAAACAGCAAGACGTCGTGAGAACAGAGCATGCACTCTTCTAGATAAATATACACTTACACCTCTGCACGTCTTTGTCTTGGAGAGATTGTTGAGAAATGTGTGAGTTAATATTCTAATCTCTGACTACTGATCGTACACCTGGACAATTTGAGCAAAGTTTAAGACATTTTTGAAGAAGAAAGGACAAATTTAACATTACATGAGAAAAATCTGAAGCAGGAGATTTGATTTGTTTATTTTCTTTCCTCTGTTTTATTTGGATTCATAATGAAATCTCTGGTTGTTGACACATTTGAGCACAGTTTAAAACATTGTTGAGAAGTCCTAAAATCTAAAATCTTAGAAGCTGGAGACTTGAGAAATCTTTTTTATTTTATTTTTGTATTTATACCCCATTGTATCTCATTGTTGTCTGAGAAGCAATTAAATATGAGTAGTATAGGTCAGATCATTTGTCATGGAAGGATCTTTGAGCTCTCGATGAGATCTCTGATTTCTGGAAAATCTGAAAAAAGTTTGAGTAATTTTTGAGATTACTTCTGAAACTGCAGAAGAGACAAAATCCAAGAAGAAGGTGACTGCAGACTCTGGACAAATCTGAGCACAGTTTAAGACTGTTAAGAAATTGTAGAGACACATGTGAGATTAGTTTTATTTTTTTATTTTTTAATCAGGGGGGAAAAAAATCCTAGAAACTGGACACTTGATAGATTCAAAATTTCCTCTCAATTGTATCTCAATGTCTAGGGGAAACAACTGAGATATTAAATAACTCAATGAAGAAGAAAAACAGACAAAAATAGATCATTTTAAATACATTAAGGCTAATAAATTAACATAAACTGTAACTACAATATCATCATGAAATAATTTGACGAGAAATGTTTGAGTTTATATTGACATATCTTATGTTTGATCACAGACACTATCTTGGCAGATCTGAGCACAGTTTTATGGAGACATTATTACTCTAGAGGAGAGTTTTGTACGATTATAACCTCAGGAGGTGTTTTCCTCAGGAGACAAAACAAAAGTTTCTCTATTCAATCTCATTATTGTCTAGGAGAAACTACAGTGATATTATTAAGATCTGATGTGGATGTCAATCACAAACAAATGCCATGTGCTACAATCTCATAAAGATACGGAGAGGGAAAGGGATATCACAAACATAACCTCAGCTAGAGAGGGTCTCAAAAAGACAGACAGGAGTGAAGGGAAGAGGGAAAGAGATACATGGAGCTGATGAATGTGAGTCTGTTTTCCTCTCAAATGAACAAGACAAGCTCTTGTCTATCAGAGAATGCGAGAGAGAGAGAGAGAGAGAGAGAGAGAACACACAGTGTAAAGAAAAAAAAAACAAAAAAAACATGGGCATTCAAAAAACATTGAGGTGGGTACAACTGAATAAACAGAGAAATGGAGAGAAAGACGGAGAAGGTCACGAGGTGAGAGGAGGAGAGAAGAGGTAGACGAGGATGGTGCTCTACAGGAAGAGTGAAACAATGAGACAAACACAAATAACAGATGAGTGTGCACATACAGAATGAACATAAGAAATGATAAATGAAGGGTGGTAGTTTCACACAACCACAGATTTGACTAATTGACAAAAAAGTAAATAGAAAAAAAAATATGTATTTCTAATAAAATTCCTTAACATTAGCATTAACATTAGAAAAAAATAAATAAATAAAAACTGTCAAATTAGAAAGTATGTGCCAATTATTTAATAGATGTAACTCACAAAATAAAAACAATGCGGAAGATATAATTATGTTGCAGATAGCTAGATAACTTAATACTTGTTTACCCGGAACGGCCCGTCATTATGAACCCCAACACAAAGCAGATTATTAGTCTCGATTGTCCAACCTATTACACAGCTATTTAATAAATGAGTAAATGGATGAAAAATACTGACATAATTAAGAATATAGTAACAATATGTTATAATAATTATAATAATTTAGATCATTCATATATATATATATATATATATATGCGCACACTTTTTGTGTGACACCGTTTTACGTACCTTGCTGCACGTTTCGCCGCAGTTTCAAATAGAAATGTGCACTGAGTGGCGTTAAAACACAGGTTCAATATGTGAACCCTGGCACGTTTTTATTACGTAGATATTGGTACGTATTGCTGTTTTTTTATTACGTTGCTTCAGATATGTATTGCGGCGGTTCAGAATTCAAATATCCGGGGACTGTAGCTAAAAGTTAATGCTCTGTCGTGTTGGAAATATGCCCTACACCAAATCCAGCCCTAAACCTACCCGATAGTGTTAACAAATGCAAAACTGATATAAAAACGTATTAGCTGATGCAACTGTGCCATTTGAACTTCCTTTTACGCAGATTTTAACTGCTTTGTCGAACTGTAGTTACACGGGATTCGAACCGGTGCTTCTCGTCTCCTAAGTCCGTCTCCGTACTCCGTGAGCTACCAAACAAACTTGTCACCTATGAAAACCCATAGATATGAAGCTGGATGTGTGCGATGCTAACGTTCAAAAGCATCAGTTTTCAAATCTCCCAGCATATTAATATTGTTTTGAAGTCATAGCATTATATTCTTCAAGTAATTGTGCGAAATTTGCGCTTTATTAATCGCAACTCAGTCAATTTGTGTGAAAGTATTCATTTATTTTGGAAACTGCAGTGATATGTACTTATTGGTACGTATTTCATGTCACGCTAAAAAGTGCATCCAGGTACGTAAATGCCATGAGATCAGGTAGATACATACATACATGGCCAAAAATATTGGCACCCTTGGTAAATATGATCAAAGAAGGCTGTGAAAATTAATCTGCATTGTTAATCCTTTTGATCTTTTATTTTAAAAAATGACAAAAATCTAACCTTTCATTGGATAATAAGAATTTAAAATGGGGGGAAATATCATTATGACATAAAGGTTTTTTTTTTTTTTCAAATACACGTGGACACAATTTGGACACAATTATTGACATCCCTAGAAATTCTTATGAGTAAAATATCTCTGAAGTATATTCCCATTCATATTCACAATTTTGAGCACTCCAGGGTGATTATGTACATGAAATTATCCAGCCATGGATTCCTGTTTCACAGAAATATAAATAGGAGGGAAAACAAAGCCCAAATTCCCTTAATCATCCATCACAATGAGAAAAACCAAAGAATATATTTCTGATGTGCAGCAAAAGGTAACTGAGCTTCACAAATTAGTGAAGCGGCTTTAAGAAAAGAGCTAGAACAGTGCAAATTCCCATGTCCACCATCAGGGCAATAATTAAGAAGTTCCAATCAAGGATATTATAGTTTTGAATTTTTAAATTAGTTTTTATTTTAATATTGTTTTCAAATTTCCTATAATTTCAGTTTAGTTTTAGTTAGTTTCATTAATGGTTTTGTTAGTTTTAGTTTAGTTTTTATTTTGTGAACACATTTCTATTTAGTTTTTATATATTTTAGTTTCAGTTTTAGTTTTAGTAATTATAGTTTAACAGAGTTGAACACTTCCAGAGTAGACCAAACAAGACATTTAATTTCAGCAAAGTTGAATGTTTGCAGTTTTCAGTTATCTATTGTGTAAACCTCTTAATAAGGACAATAAAATATTTCAACAAAAAACAAAAATATGCAGCTTATATGTAGGCCTAACTGAGACTTGTCATGGCACTTGTATACTGCTGCACTCTCGATGATCTGATTGCTTCTATTGTTCTCATTTGTACGTCGCTTTGGATAAAAGCGTCTGCTAAATGATTAAATGTAAATGTAAATGCCTATACAATTTATTAATTCATATTCATATCATGTTCATATTCATTCATATTAAAGATGTAATCTTGTTTAATATGCCAATAGTTTACAAACAACAAGCTAATCAAGGTTTTCAGAGTTACTAGACAGCATCAGGTAGTTGAGTTTTTATCAGGGTTGAGCTAAATTCTGCAGGACAATGGCCTTCCAGTGCTGGATTTGAGGAAACATGCTCTGCGTCCCAATGTGCATATTATCCACCCTATCTGCCCCAAATAGTATTAAAAGTGACTAATATCACGTAGAGTTTAACATGGACAGTGTGCACATTGGGACGCAGGCTTGTTCTTTGAAATCGTCATTGAAACTCTGTAAACTTTATTTTTGTCCATCTGTGTTTTCAATGCAATAATTTGTTGGATTTGTTGCACATACGAGCCACCGGTGCACACTGTATGTCCCGTCTCCCTCAATGAACGTGCACAATAAGAAGAAACAATCTAAAATGCTTTGAAACCTCATACTACTCAAAAATAAATGCGATATGGTGATTTAACTAAAAAGATTAAACAAAAAAATTAGCTTTTTAGCAGCAAACACTCAAGATGGGTTTGGTGAACACAGGGATAAAAAGCACCCCATGTGTACAATGAAATATACTGCTGTATTTTTGATGTTGTGGGCCTATATTTCTGCTGGAGGTCCTGGACATCTTTTTTAGACACATGGCATCATGGATTCTATCAAATACCAACAGATAAAAAATCAATAAGTGACTGACTCTGTTAGAAATCTTATAATGGGCCATGTTTGGATCTTTCAACCGTACAATAATCCAAACACAAACCTCAAAAACAACACAAAAATGGGTCACTGAGCAGAAAACATAGCTTGGCCATTCCAGTCCTCTGACCTGAACCCTATAGAAAATGAGTGGGGTGAACTGAATCGAAGAAGCACCAACATGGAGCTGTGAATCTAAAGGGTCTGCAGTGATTCTGGATGAAGGAATGGTCTCTGATCTCTTGTCAGGTGTTCTCTAACCTCATCAGGCATTATAGGAGAACATTTAGAGCTGTTAAACTGGCAAACAGAGGTTTAAAAAATTATTGAAAAAAAGGGTGCCGTTAATTGCGGCCAATGTGTATTAGAGAAAAACATTTATGTCAATTATATTTCCCCCCTTTTTAAATTCTTATTATCCAATGAAAGGTTAGAGTTTTGTGAATTTTTTTAATAAAAGATCAAAAGGATTAACAATGCAGATTAATTTTCACAGCCTTCTTTGATCATATTTACCAAGGGTGACGATATTTTTGGCTATGACTGTAACTAAATATAAATAAACCAACAGTTTGCAAATCCACTGATTGATTTGTCCTCAAAATTGCCCGTTGCAACTTGTACCTTGTAAACAAATTCCTGGTGGACTGATAACAAACTGTGTGAGACTAGTAAGAGGTGTCAGCCTAAAAGTGAACAATAGTGCATGTGCATGCGCATGTGTGTAAACATACTCATGCATCTTGCATGTTTCATCATTCAACTCTTGCTTTATGCTCGCAAGACCGTGAGCGTTCAGCTGTTCAGCAAAAGCATCAAGAACAATCTGTTCCAATGCACGCAGAAAGACTAACTGTGTACCAGTCAGCGTGTGTGTGCGCATGTGTTTTGTGTGTTTGTTGTGCATGGCAAGCGGTCATGCTCTGATGCCCTAGGCCTTGTATTAAAGGTATGGTGACTGCAGAGGAGATGTGTTTGTGTGTGCGTCTATGTGTTTGAGGAGGTGGAGGGGGTTTGTGGTGGTCTCTAGAGAGTTTGTATCAAGGCTAGGCTGGTTTTCAACTGAAATGTATATGAGATTCAAATTACATGCCTGCTCTTCTCTTTTCTCCACCCCTCCTCCCTTCGCTCTCTCTTTCCTTCTCTTCCTCTCTGTCTTCTGGGATTCTTAGTCAGCTTCAGGCTCAGAAACATTCCCTCCCTTCTCTGTTTTCCCTTATAATTTCGCTAGCCAAGGAGACAGCTAAAAAAAGACAGCTACACGCTGCTGACATGTTTCAAAACACTGAGATATTGTATCATAGTGACTGGACTAAGACACCTTCAGTTAAACAGGTGTCTTAAAGGCCACTGCGAAGAAACTTTTGGGCCTCTTTGGACATCTCAATGACCTCCAGGTGACCTACAAGCATTTCAGGATGCATCCATTTGAGAATCCTGTGCATGGTCAGGCAGAATGTTTCAGACAAAAATTTAAATTGAACTTTAAAATGACCAGCAATAAAGTCAATAATAGCAGCTTTCATAACCTATATTTTTAACAAGGAAAAAAATATGAAAAATTACTAAAATGTATTCCTTTGGAATAATTTTATTTTGTTGGAATAACATGCACTGATGAATCATGTGCAATACAACCAAAAACGTGTAAAAGGGGCCACTAAGTTATGGATTCATGTGGACTTAAAATATTTTCTTGAATATTATCTTGAAAAGCTGGACAACTTCACTTGTTTGAGAAGTAAAAAAGGACAAGGGCAACTTCTTTGTGAGCGTAAGTGGAAGAGAAATAAATAGGGCCAAAGATCGAACCCTGAGGTACGCAACATGAGTGCAAAACAATACGTAACAACCAGGAAAAACAACTCCACATGTTAGCTGTCGAGTTTCAATGTACAGTCAAAGTATGTTTTCCAAAAAAAAATAAATTTTAAAAGACAAAAGGAAAGGGGGAAAAAAAGCATTACAAGCCCAAGGCAGTGCAAAAGCGTGGGTACTGGACCAAAGCCGTTGGACAATAACTGGGCAGAGAGCAACAGAAATGCATACTACCTGACACTTCAGCAGCGGCATGGAGAGAAAGAGAGGGGAGACAGAAGAGATGAGAGAGAGGAGATGGATGGGAAAGCTAGTTAGATGAGCAGGAGGAGAGAAATAACGATCCTGAGCGGAAGAGGGGGGTCAGGTGCGCCTGAAATGTTCTGAAGAGAGAGAAACAAAGGATGAATATCGAGTGGAGCGAAAGGAGAGCCTGAGGAGGTGGAAGTCAAGAGAAGAGGTACAAACACATATTCACTCTCACACAAACACGCTCTTAACTCATAAATAACTATGCTCAGAGGGAAGCAGGTTAGAAGACACTCTTCTCAAGCAGATATGAAGCTGCACTGCGACCTATTGGACCCCAACATAGAAAATAAAATAAGCCTTATGTAAAACCCTTCTTAAGTGTTGATAGAATAATTGTCGAGGTCTTATGTCACATTCATACTGACAGCAATTCATCGTATGACTGTGTAACTGGCCATACCTTTTAAAAAATCCAAACCAGACTCAGTGTAAAAACGTGTCCGTGGTGACATTTCAGCAAAATCATTTTTCATTGCTGCTTGCATGTTTTGCGATATTGTAAGTGAAGTGTCCAGTGAGTGGCGGTAAAATTACTTAGTTTTATCTAAACATCTGGCAACATTTTATGACATTAGATGTACGTATCACGGCAGTTCAGAAATGAGTCTCGTGGGTGGCGTTAAAGTTTTAATGATTGCATTTGAAAACACTAAACTCTACCTTAAACCTAACCAACAGTGTCAACAAAAACAAATATGAGATAAAAAAAATTAATAATAATTAATCTGATGCAATCACACCATTTCAGATTTTTTAATTATGATTTATGTTTCATGGAACTTGAGTGCTCCATGTTGCAAATGCAATGCTGTACTAGGTGAGCTTCTGAGCAAGTTTACTAAGTTCAGAAAAGCCATATGGAGTTATTACCATATTAGTTCACAAATTATGCATTGTGCTAAAAGTGTTTTGAGGTCATAACATAAGAGTTACGTTGTGGAAGGAGTTGCATGAAAATACTTCATTAATCAATAATCTGCCCTGTAATCATAATTTCTGTGAAAAGAATATGTTATTGTGTTTCCACTAGTATAGCTGTTGGAAACTGCAGTGAATTGTATGAATAGGTACTTTCGTGAGCTTTTAAAAATGTCAGTACAGGCCTGTTTTTCCAATGAGCCTATGCTGTGAAAATCAGATCACAAATCAAATGTAAATAAAAATTTCTTCAGCTAAATATAAACAATTGTGCAAAATAAAATGTGTATAAAAATTGCATGAGAGCATAATGCATTATACCATGAACAAAATGAACAATTATCAGTGCATAAATCAATAATTCCAACAAATATAAATACCTTTTTCCTTCATTATCACTGTATGTGGGCAGACACAAAATCACACAGAACAATAAAATTACTCACTGTAAAATTAACTTTGTCTTGCTAACACTGAGCTACAGCATCTCACGGGAGATGGAGTGTCTTCAATACCACTGGTGGTCACCATATCACGCTGGAGCTCATTTTCATAAAATTAAGCTTCACAACTTTTCACATCACAAAACACTCCCAGATCGGGTCGCCGACGGGCGCTGTCGCCCTCTCATTGAAAATGAATGAGTTCTGGCTGTCGCTGCAGAGAGCTGTCAGTGTGAACGCCACTTTAGAAAGCAACAATGCACAAATTACGAATTATGCATCTATAAAGCAAGTGCAAAATGCATTACAGATACTGACTCCACTTTTCTGGGAAACATTGATCTGCTGTAAATGTGTAAGTGTGTGTGTGCAGGCATTCTGGGAGGCCAGTGAGATGATGTCCAGATTAAAGACTTGTGGGAGTCCCAGGACGCTCACTATATAACACAGAGGCCATTGATTAGCCATTAATGACGCATTGAGAAGCCATCTCCCCCACCAGTACTCAATCATACCTCTAGAAAGAGAGAAAGTGAGAGAGAGGCATTAAGAAAGGCTCTCAGCATGCATCCTCATGCCTATGGCCAATGCAGAGACGTGCTGATATTCAGTACAACAGCACAACCAGAATAACACCCAAATCTAATTTAAAACAACAACAACTGATGTCCTTCAGAAGACCTTCAAGAATTTAACAGAATCATTTTCTAACTCAAGGCAAAATCTGTCACTCCTTGCCAATGTCAGTTCCAGATCTTACTCACACACATCACTAAGTCATCATTATTGCAGTCAAACAGCATTAATCTCTGTTCTGGGACCCATGGAATAATTCAAATAACACATCCCCCACATTTCTAATTATGCATGACATCTCCACTGTCACATTTAGGCGGCCCACACCCTTCCAGAGCATGAACCGGACTGACACACATTCAGCAACACACACTAAACCAGGTTAACATCAAGGCTGGGCTCCTCATTAGAGACTAATTAGTACTGTTGGTCAAGCAGGTCTCGTTTTAGTCTGCACATTTTCCTTTATGTTTTCGCTGCTATGAAAAAAAAGCTCTGTTTTTGGATTCAGCTTGAAGATCTTACAGATTCAAGGAAATATTATGCATAAACATATATAACAGATGACAGACATGCCGGCACATGCGCGTATGTGGCACGCGGATGGCGCAGTGTGGGGTTTGCTGCATAACTAAGCGCGTAGAGAGGAAGCCATCTTCTCTGGGTAGCGCCAAATGAATTCACTGAGGCTCTATGCAAATGTTCCCTGGGCTAACGAGCCTGGCTGGATGATTGGAGTGCCATTGAAATTCTCCTCTCGCACTGCACTCCTTCCTCTCCCAGCTTCCTATCTCTCTGTCGCTCCTTCTCTCTATCGCTTCACACCATCTTTTCATAAATCTATCTATCTATCTATCTATCTATCTATCTATCTATCTATCTATCTATCTATCTATCTATCTATCTATCTATCTATCTATCTATCTATCTATCTATCTATCCAAAATATAAAATATCTGTCTGTCTGTCTATCTGTCAGTCCGTCCATCAATCCATCCATCCATCCATCCATCTTACCCAAAACTGATTTAATCTCTCTCATCCAAAATATCTATCTATCTATCTATCTATCTATCTATCTATCTATCTATCTATCTATCTATCTATCTATCTATCTATCTATCTATCTATCTATCTATCTATCTATCTATCTATCTATCTATCTATCTATCTATCTATCTATCATCTGTCTGTCTGTCTGTATATCATTTTCTTGGGGATGCAGCTCAAAAATGGACAAACTAATAGAACTCTAAAATGAAAGTCTACATCTATCTATCTATCTCTCTCTGTCTGTCTGTCTGTCTGTCTGTCTGTCTGTCTGTCTGTCTGTCTGTCTGATCATTGTTCTTTGCCATTCTATCTATCTATCTATCTATCTATCTATCTATCTATCTATCTATCTAT